>NW_018742670.1:0-39235 GCF_001683475.1 Chenopodium quinoa
GTGCAAGATGTTGCACGTCCGTGCAGGAGTGCAGACCTGAAGCCATCTTTCTGCCAAGGCCTGCACGGACGTGCCAAATATTGCACGTCCGTGCAGATGATGCAGCACGGACGTGCTTCCGTGATTATGAGGCAGCACGGCCGTGCAAGATGTTGCACGTCCGTGCAGGAGTGCAGACCTGAAGCCATCTTTCTGCCAAGGCCTGCACGGACGTGCCAAATATTGCACGTCCGTGCAGATGATGCAGCACGGACGTGCCAAAGGTGCACGCCCGTGCTGTAGCAGGTCGTCTTAAACTGAGTTTCTGCCTTGGTCTGCACGGACGTGCCAACTTCAGCACGTCCGTGCAGACCTACAGTTTACCCGTTTCTTGTTTTCACCGTCCTCTTATTTTAGGGGGTAATATAAATAGCCCCTTTGGACCATTTTAGAGGGGTTCCCAATTCTTTTCCAGATTTTCATACTCCTCTTAGTTTGAAACACAAAAATCCTCAATTAGCATAGATTTTAGTTCTTGTTTTGAAGGTTTTCAATCCAATCATTGTAGAAGACAAGTTCCCCCATTGTTAGTCAATTATTGAAGCTTCTAGTAATTTTTCTTACTCTTTCTTTCTCTCTTCTATCTTTAATTCTTTTTTTTATTAATTGTTTGGTTGTTCTTTGCATGTTTGATTGTTAGATTCTACTAATTCTTAGTTTTAATTTGTTCATGAATTCCTTGAAATCTTTAATTGCTTTAACTTCCATGGATTGTGAGTAGTCTAATTTCTAGGGTTTGGGTGAACCCTCAATGTAATCACCAACACTTGTTGCATGTACTAATTTGTTAATTGTGGGGTGTTAATTAGTTGAGCTTAAGAGGTTTCATTGTTAATTCTTTTAATTGGCCATTGCTTGAATTATTTATCTAGCTTCCTCAACGAAGGATCGAGAGATGAACTTGAGGAAGCTCCCTTATGCTTGATTGACTTGATTTGCCATGAGAATAGGAATTTCTAGTCAAGGGAATTTGCATGTTATCGTGAGGATGTTTTTAACACTTGTTTCTTGCCCATAATCACGAGAGTAGGTTATGGTTTTGATGTCAAGTAATCCCTCTAGCTTGAGAGAGTAGTTGGGTGCATTTGATAACTTCCCTAATTTATCCCCTAAATCACCATTTCTATGCATGCTACTTGTGTCCGTGATGAAGTTGAGTGGTGTAACCCATGCCCTAGGCCTTCTTAATATTGTTAATCACCTCTTAGAATTAGTTGATTTGAATTAGAATAGTGTGACGTAATACCAACTTAAACCCCCGACTTAATCTAGCTTGTTTAAACAATAACATTTGGTGGTTGATTCAACGCCTCTCATGGGTTCGACCCTTTCTTGCCCTTGCTACTAGTTGAGTAGGATCGAGTTAGGTCTTATTTCTTGATAGGTTGACGACGTCCTATCAAATCCCTACATAGATATTCAAGGGGCGTCCGACAAAGAGAATTTTGGGGGGCCTTAAGAGGTTTGGACTTTGGACCACTTGAGGTTTGACAAGTCAAAACCTCTAAAGGTGGTGTTGGTCAATGGAGTTTTTAACTAAGAGTTTTGGCCTCATAACTCTCTTTTCCAAAAAACTGAGTTGAGCAGCATTTTCATCAGAATTTTAGATTACTTAATGTCAATTGACAATTTTGTTCATTATGTACAATCCATAAACCTAGGGAAAAATATAAGACAAATGCCATAAATGTAAATTCACATGAACAAATAATTTTAACTTTAGCAATCAGTTATGAGTTTACCTCACACAAATTTATACTTCCTCCGTTTCAAAATTAATCGCAACAAATGAATCTTTTATATCTCACAAATAATACCCATTTGTTACGATTAATTTGAAACAGATAAAGTATAAACCTTTTCAAACCAATAGTCAAACCCACTAAACAAAAAGTTAAAACTCTAATAATCCAAATGGATGACATTGCTTGTATCCAATCAATTCTTATTTCTTAGCAAAGCTTATGCAGGTGGGGAATGCTTCTTTATCCTCCAACAATGTCGCAACATCATAAAAAATAACAGTTGGGAAGTTGAGTTGGCTCATTGTTACAGAGAAGGCAATGCGGTAGCGGATTGCCTTGCTAATAGAGAAATATTCCAACATGAAAGTTTAGGACTCGTTCGATAACTATTTTTTTTTCTGTTTTCACTTTTCAGTTTTTTTGAAAACTAAAAATAAAAAATCAGAAAAAGTGATTTTCACTGTAGTTTTCATTTTCAATATAGAATCGTAGGTAGAAAAACCGATACACATAAGGATACAAATAAAATAAATATATAACTATAAATACAGCTGCTAAGTGCTAACTTGCTACCGTAAATACAACCCACATACGGCTACTGAAAATAAAAAAGAACAGCTACTGAAATTATGGTGTAAAATAAAGATACAATAAAAATACGGCTGTACACGTATTGAATAACCGACAATACAATACTTGTATATAAATACGATCACCCACAACAAGTCAACAATTTCCCTCCATTATTTATATTTATAAATAATAGATAATTTCTCCCAAATTTCCCTCCACATTCTAATTTCCCCCTTTCTTACTTTAATCAAATCAAAACTCCTAATTAAGAACCCTAATCCTAGTTTCCTTATTATCGATCATCCATTTCAGCATCAAATCACTTAATCGCTACGTAATTTCAGCATCAGATCACTTAATCGCTACGTAATTTCAGCTCGCGCACATCCAATTTTACTAAAGGTACGTAATTTTTACTAATGCGATTTTGGGGGGTTTTTAAGTTTGTAGTCTTACAATTAATTTTCGTGCTACATTGCTTGAATTTCTTATCTAACTCATTCGTTTAACATTGTAATATATTAAACGAAATTGGTAATGTTTTAGATAATTGGGTTAATATATAGGCGGTTTCTAATTGCTTCATCCATTACAATTTCTCCCAATCCAACCCTAATTTGCTGCCAATTTTTTCCATCGAACCCTAATTTTAGTAAAAAGGTCGATTAACATTAACCCTAGTTTGCTGGCTGCATAATAATTGTGGTTCTACAGTGAATAATAAATTAATTGTTATTACGCGGTTTTGGGAATTTAGGGTTTTCTAGCGGTTTGTATTGTGTAAAATGCAATTGTTTGTAATCTTACAATTTTCGTGCTACATTGTTTGTATTCCTTTTCAATTTTGGGCTTTATTGTAGCAGTTTTATGTGTGAATTTCAGGTTGACTTATGCATCTCTGTTATCGGCCTTTTTTTTTTTTTTTTTGGAAAAAAATTCTATGAATAATTAAGATTTTGAAAGTGAACATCATCATCTTTGTGATAGTTCATTTCCTCCTCCTCATCGTCATCATCATCATCTATCACAGAGATTTTGAACGTGATTATGCAATTTATTTATGAGATGGATGCCTTGTCTACCTTCTATATAAATTATCTTTAGTGAAATCATCAATCTAGTATGCTAATTTAGATTGAAATTCTTCCGTTTGTTTGCATTCTATACCCTTCTTAGTTATTCCCTATAATTCACAATTTTATTGAATTAATCATTTTTCATTTTGGTTTATTAATTGCTTCCTCTACCTCATAGAAAATAGAAAATATGGTCGATTCGATGTAAAAGTGAAAAATAAAATTTCACTGAAAAAGTTTGATATGTATAAGTTCTAAAGTGACTTATGCAGTTTATATTACATTTTTTATCAACCCTTTTTTGATTATATGTGCATAAGCTTAAATGATAGTTTAATTACAGTGGTAATTTGGCAATTTGATGTTGCTTTTTGAGAGGGAAACAACTGTATGAAGTGCACTATGATTCCGATGACTCGAAAGTGTAGTGCTATGCATCACTCATCAGTATGTGGAAGTTGTGCTCTTGATTATCTGTCTTGATAATTTTACTTGATTTTTTCAGCATGGTTATTTTATCGATTTGAAAAGTTGAAGATTGCAATTATAGGAGAAGCTTGGAGAAGGATGATGATTGTCTTATTGAAAGGTATGCAATTTATTTTTTTACTTTTACTTTCAAATATGCGATTTTGGGTTAATGCTTTATGTGACAATGTAAAAAGCAATTGCTTAATATTTATTCATGAATTATAACTTCAGGCTTTTGCTGTGATGGTTTATTCTTGAAAATTTTGCTAAAATTGCAATATAACTGAATTGGTATTAAGGGATTTAGAGGCTGTTTCAAATTGCTCAACTATGTGAGAATTCACGTTACCTGATGACTTTGTGACTTCTGAAGTGTCAGCGTTTAAACCCCCAACTTTAGCATGGTGCTCACTGCTCAGAATTCACATTATCTCTGCTCTTTGTAGTTGAGGCTGATTGGTTTTTGATGTTTATTTTGACTTTCCCCTGGTTTGCCACCTTGTCATTTTTCTGTGGTAGGCCTACTGTTGCTGCTGTTATTGATTTTATGAGTGGTATCAATATTGAAAAAGCAAGCTATGTACTGTCACTCTGTCAATGATAGTAGATTAGTGGACTCATCATAGTGAAGTTCTCATTGAAGGTGTTGATTTTGTTATTCTGCTTTTTTTTAAAGGTCTCTTTGGTAAGGAGAATTCCAGAATTTTGTTTTACTCAATCTTGAATATGGCACGTGCCCGAATAGTTCTTGTGATGGAGTATGAAACTAAGCTTGCTTCTTTGTCTCAAGATAATGTTCTTACTAATGTTGACGTCCACTTGAGCTTGCCCCTTACCTTACTATAATATTATGCTGTATTTCTTGCTCCCATACTTATGATATTGAGTTTTTTTAGCATAGGCATTTGTTGCGATAGTTTTTTCTGAGAATTAGTGATGAAAGTCTTTCTCTGCAGCCCTTATAATCTAATATTAGGGCCTATGACAAGGTAAACCCAGTGGGGCAGTTCATTTGTGGGGGTACTCCACCTTTATGAATATGTTTTCTATGTTTCCTTCTGATATTATTCTTTGTGATTTTGTCTATATATATATGAATTTTTTTTTGGTGGTATGCTTCTTATGCTCTTGACTGGGACATTGCATTGTGGACGGTATGCTTCTTATGTTCTTGACTGGGACATTGCATTGTGGACTACTTTTTTCTTTTCCAGGAGGCCACCAGGCGGTTTACCACTGACTGCTGCATCAGTAAGGGCTTCTGTCCAAGCTCCAACAATGCAAAACTGTTTACAAATCTTCTCTTCTCCGAGCTATTTTTCATTGTTTCTCTCTTATTAATAGTATTTTATTTCAATTAAAAATCAAATTTTGGATGATTAATGATTATTTTTCGTGTTCTTAAAAGAATAAAATAAACTGGCTCTTGTGAGTGATTGGGTCAAAGGTACTTGTTTTTCTATTTCTGTGATGCAAATTAAACTGCAAATTTCAGTTTTGAATTTAATATTTTTTATGAATTGAGTTTGCAGTCTTTTTTTTCAATTTTTTGATCATATCACTGATGTATTGTAGCTGGATTTTGAATTTATCTGATGCTTAGTTTTTTTCACATCATTGCGATTTCGATTAAGTGTTTGAAGTGTGAATTGTGATCTATATCAAATGGGTCTCTGAACCATATATGTGATCATTGCTGAAAGGGTCTCTCTGAGGGTTAATGAGGCAATCAATTAACTGAAGATATATTTATACAGACATGTTGAGGAGATGACTGAATCTGATGAGTTCAATGTACTATGATCCATCACTCGTATTTCTAAGGTGCTGAAAATAGAACTATAATTATTGCAGATCTAATTTTTGATTTATTAGGATTGCATGGACTGTATGTAGTTTGATTTAAAACATTATATTATATATATATATATATATATATATATATATATATATATATATATATATATATATATATATATATATATATATAGGGTGGATCCCATGAGAACTCTCATAACATGAGAACCATGAACTCCTCAAATTTAGAACATATGCAATACTTTTTAGAACATAGAAACCTAAACAAATATACATGTTCTAAAATTTCAAGGTAATGTTTTCAATTATTGTGTTTAGAACATAACCTTCATAATTCAGAAAACAAAAAATTCAAAACATAACCTCAAAAATAAAGAACATAATTTTGATGTTTTAGAACATGACCTTGATATTTTAGAACGTGCATGTATGTGTAAGTTTTCATGTTCTAATAAAGGTAACATATGATCTAAATTTGAGGAGTTCTCATGGTTCTTATATAAAATAGTTCTCATATATATATATATATACTTAAACAGAGTTTCACAGGGTTATCCAATGCAGGTTATGTAAACTGTGAAGTGTTCCACGGGAATCAAAATCACCTAATGATATCTTAGGAAGGTGTATTCCATCTAGTGTAAGCTTATTTAGGAAGGAGTACCTCATTAAAAGATTTTCAGCTTTGAATCTTAGCAAGTATGGTTACAGTGGTTCTAATGTTCTATTGTGCAATTTTTTTATTTAATTAACTTAAACTAATTAGATTTCAAGAGTGAAAATTGGACCAATAGCAAAAGGTAGAGAAGCCAAAGTTTTAAACATAAATAGTCAATAATTTGCCTGATTGATGTTGTTGTAGATTCTGTTTTGTTACAATTCAAAAGCGGGGTTTGATTGCAGTTAGTGCAAACTTATCAAGACTAGTATTGGTTCTTCATTGTGATTATTGGATTAATAACTTTCGGTTTTTCTATGTCTAGGCTTCTAATTGTGCAGCGGGATTATGTTTTGGTCTTAATTATCCAAACTACTATGGGCAGCTTAAAGAATGTCAACGGATAGCTGTTGCAACAATGTACTCGCGGAAGATGCTGAAACAATATGCAATAATGGTAATAGCGAGGCCAACTCTACGTTCATTTGTTGTTATGTGAAAATCTGAATTTGTGCTAGCCATTAAAATTGGATGTCTTCATATTTGTTATATTGTTTATGCTTTAAACTTTTGCATTTTGTACTTGTTAGCTAGCTCAATCATGTCTACATTAATATGAAATTTTGCCCAATCGGCTCACAAGAGAGTCATGTCTTGCCTTTTAACACTTGTTAGTAACTCAAAGTGACATGATACCATTAAATCATTAATTGCAAACGTAATCTCCTATTCGTAATGAATCCACTATATGAAGTCATAATTCAGCAGTACTATGCTGCACAGAAGAGAATTTCTACATATTTTAGTTTTACAACTTAAAATTACTTGGCCCTCATCAAATTTTAGAATTACCAAATTTTAAGAAAGCAAAAAATGATAAAAAAAATAAATGGTGGCATCTTTTCCTGTATGACCGTTTTAAATACAACTCATGATTATCGTAGACTTCTGTGCTAGTTATTTAATTTTATCTTTTCTTAACCCTTTTTTGACAAGCCTACAGCTCAATTGGAAGAGCAGCGTGCAAATGGACACGGATGTGGGTTCGAATCCCTCGTAGGCTCTTCTATCTTTATATATTTCTGAAGATGAATAGCGTAGAATCGGATGATTTACACGATCAGATATAATCTGAATTCGTGAAGCATAGTTTTTTGAGGAACTTTGAAAACTGTTGGTAATACAGCCTAGAAAAATGGAAGGAATATTATTGAGGAGATAGAGAAATAGTAATTTTGTAGCAAAGAATTGATTGGCATAATTAATATAGTATAACCAATTTAAACTGTAATGGAAGTGAAAATATATAACAAAATTTTACCTAAAACGCTAAACCATGTGCAAGACAAGTAGCATTTATAAAATGAGATTATTTGGGTCTTTAAAGCTAGAACGGTGTCTTATAAAATAAGTTGCTCAGGTTATACGAGGCTTAGTAGCAGATTAGCATTGAAAGCTTTGTTAACTTATGTTATAAAAGTTCTTTGAAACTTTCAAATGTCATTATGCCAGAGCAAGTTACTAGTGGTAATGACAAGTTGTATGAGGCTCCGGAGATTTTTCCTGAAATTGACTGTATGAACCCTGAAGTGTCTGCTTTTAGACCCACAACTTTGGAAGGGTATGTGATCTGCTTGAAAACTCTTTTCAATTTACAACTGAAAACTTCCCTTTCTATTGTAAAACTGATAGGATGGTGAGTTACTATCCCTGTGCTTGGCAGCTGAGTCTAATTGGTTCATGATGTCCACTCTGACTTTCTTGAGGTTGCTGCAGGCGTTGGTGACACTTAGCACCCTATCATTTTCTGTCGATAGGCCTACAATTACTGCTGTTATGGATTTTATGTGTGGTATCAAATGTTGAAGAAGCAAGATATGAAACTGTCAGTGACAGTAAATCAATAGACACTCATCAACATGAAATTCCTGTTGACGGTGTTGATCCATCAACTTCTGTTGCACTGTCTGTTTGCCAAAGGTCTCTTAAGAAGGGGTAGTTTAGAGTAATTTTGAGCTTGGTCTTGAATATGGCATGTGCACAAATAGTTCTTGTGATGGAGGATAAAACTAAGCTCACCACTTTGTCGCAAGATAATCTTCTTACTGATGTTGAGCTTCACCTGATCTTACCTCTTACTTTTGATATTTAATTATGCTGTGTTTGTTGCTTTCATTCTTTTGAAATTGAGTTTAGCTGATCTGAAGTTGTTCTTCTTAGGTGTTTCCTTCTTCGTTGAGTGTCAAGGCTGCCATAGTAATCTGAGTATACATGATGACAATATTTCTCTGGAGCTCCTATAATCTTAGGGCCTGTGTCATGAGAATCCTGGGAGGAGTTCATTTGTAAAGGTACTTGACTTTGGTGAATATGTTTTCCTTGTTCCCTTCATTTTTTTCCCTGTGGGTTTTGCCTTTATATCTATGAATATTTGTTTGGTGGTATACGTATACCTCTTATGATTATGGGTTACCATGTTTGTCATGGAGATTGGGTTATCATAGCTCGACCAGGTGGCTTTGGTCTCTTCCAATGTCCACTGGTCAAGTTGCTTCTCTGACTGCCTCTCCAGGAGAAATTAGTGATAGACTTCCAATGTGCTCAGCTGGACATTTCCTGGTGGAACCATGTTATTCTTCTTCAGGAGGCCCACAACGGCCACCAGTTGGCCTTGTATCCACTTCTGCATCAGTAAGGGCTTCTGTCCAAGCTCCAACTATGCAAAATTGTCCTCCAAAATCTCCTTTCTCTGAGGCAGTCTTCTTTCTTCTCTTTTATTTAGTACCCCTTAATTCGATAATTGATATGAGAAAAAATTAAAAATGTAATTTGCATCTTTTCAAATATCTGGTGCTTGTAATAATGCAAAGCTGTTTGACGAAGTGGATTCAGCGTGCAAGATTATGCGTGATTGGGACAAAGGTACTTGTTTATTCTATTTTTGATACAAATTATAATTTGAATTTCAGTTGTTCTATACTGTCAAGTTTTGAATTGATTGAAATTTTTTGATATGTTGAGTTTTGTAGTATCTACTTATTTTTTACCGATCATATCTCTAGGTATTGTAGCTAGATTTTGAAATTAAAGTAATGTAACATTGTGACTGACTGTAGGTCAGTCACTATGAGGTGCTCAATAGATGTTAATGGATTGTGTAGCCTAAGAAGGAAGTTATGGTGGGCAGTTTAACATATTAAGATATGGTTAGAATAACATTGTCGTGTTGCTACTGTGCATGTTGAATTATTCTGTGTATGTGTTGTATCTAATGCAGTTGAAATAATGAGCTGGCAGCACAACATTCTGTCCCTAATGGATCTCAAATCATAGAACATCACCATGGCTAACATCTAGATCGTGGAAAGAACAGAGATAATAAGAAGAGCAAGGCATTAGCCTAGTTTTCTCACAGTGGCTCTTCAACATTGTAAGAACTCTTTCTTTCCATATCTTTTCCCTATCCCACAACTTTGATATTATATACTGTGTTGAACAGAGTCAGTATGATTTATGTTTACTTAACATTCTCTTTTTGTTCCATTGTGTATTCATAAAAGTTATAAACGATATGCTGTTTCTATATTCATCATTGTTGGTAGCTTCTCAAATGGTTGTATTAAGGCATATCTTGTATGGCTTAGAGAGTTTGAGATAAGTTTCATATATCTGAATACTATATGATTGCTTCTTTTTTTTCTTTTTGGTATGTGTTCATGATGAAGTGTATTTTTATCTTGTTATTCCAAAGTCCGAACATAAGAAGAAAGTTTGTCCCGAGACTGCCTTCTAGGACTCAGTTACAAAGTTCTACTGGACATTGATGATGACTGTGAAATTCCTCAGATAAGAATTATTTATCTGATGATATTCTAAAGATTTGTAAGCTTTATTTTATAACTAAATTTATTAGCACTACTTGTTAGCTTTGGCACCATTACTGTTCTTCTTTTCAGGTCTTTTGACTTCCCAAACTTCCAATTCAACTTATCAGATATTTTGTAGTTTGAGCTTGTATATCATTGTTCCTTTGTTTTTTCTGATTTTCGGTTTATATCAAAAGACTAACCAAGCTTAACTGATCCTGCTTAAGGCTGCAAACAGGTTTATCATATGTGATATACCACTATTATCTGCAGTTGACCGATGTGAAATTTTCCAATTTCTAAAACATAAGGTTGGTCTATAGCTCTTCCCCTTCCCAAGACTGGTCTTGTTAACATGTTTGATGACTGACATCTTTGCTCATATATTCCCTTGATATTGGTTGATGGAGTGGAGAAAAGTTCCAGGTTGCCTTTGCTTGTTATGCAAGAGCAAGGTAGTGTGATAGTTTATTTTCAGTGTCGCGGTATAGTCATTCATTATGCTTGTCGGGGCCTGGGGTTAAAGTGGAATGATTGAGACGAGTTATCTGAGAATCTTTGTTTTAAGAGTCTGCTCATTTTAGTTGAAAAGAACTTAATTGATCGGAGCTGAACTGAACTGAACTGAACTAAGCTGAAATGAATTGTTTATGAGAGAAGGATATTAGGAACTGAATTGAACTGATTGGAGCTGAACAGAACAGAGCTGAACTGATTGGGGCTGAATTGAACTGAACTCAACTGAACTGAAAATAAGTTGAAGTGAACAGGCCTTAAGATGCAATTTTTCCTTCAGTTTACCAAACGGAATTTACATCATTGTGGTATCATGCTATTGAACAGTCAGCTTTTATAAAAGGTGACATAATATATATCTTACTTAGTGCATTATTTTCAAGATAAACTTCATCCGATTGCTGGAAAATGGAATTAGTGCATAATCCATTTGTTTCGGCCGGTGTAGAATGAAGACGTATCGCAAATTGTTTGAAATCCACTACAACCTTTAATAGACTGTTTTGAGTCAAGAAACTATCAACAACCATCTTTGGCCATGATATGAAAGCTTAAGCTACAGGACTATTTCACGCATGGTGCATGTTTATATCATGCTTGTATTATTTAAGTGCTAATTTTTAATGTCTCAGAATTTTTATGCTAATTGTCTTCCTTTTTGCATGATTATGTTCTTTATAGCCTAAATAACCTTTTGCATGATTATGTATCAAGACTTAGATTCCTTGCAAATTATAAGTCATATTAAGATTAGTAAGCTATTAACTTTATGTGCGTTAGCAATGATGAACTAATATAGAATTACCTCGTGTAGGTAAAATGGAATTCCACGGCTAATGTTCTGTTCTACTTCCTATTTAAGTAGTGTATTATGTTCTCTTTGTTTCTTGCCTTCTTTTCCATTCATTTATGTCATCCCTATATACTGCACATATATATCTATGCAATAATTCATTAAGATGTTTCATCTTTATGAATTCTCTTTCTTTCTTTCTCTGCTTTCATTTTTTGTCCACTTGTAACTATTTCGTTACCATTCCTAAACTCCTCTTTTCAACTATGCCACCAGGATGAAAAGATTGAAAGGAATGGTGTCCTTCCAACAAGTGTATTATTCTGATAGAGAGTTCAGAATTATTACAGAGCTAATTCTTCAGTAAGGTCAAGTGATCGGAATGCCTGGGTGGAGGCCGCTTCCGATCAGTAATATTAAGGTATAATTAATATTACAGCTTAATCTTAACTGAACCCTTCGGGTCGAACCCAATCGAACAACCGATCCGAGACGACGAATTAATCCGATAGATTTAATGAGTCATCGGAGTTTTACGAACACAGACGTCGGATGTCGAGCCCAGGGCTTCGAGTTCGAGCGTCGCAAAAATCACAATCGACTAATACGAGCATAGCCGTACCATCACATTGGCCTAGCCATGTGAAATGCTAGGCTAGGCTAGCTCATCGCAAGCCTAGACGCACCATGTGTGTGCTAGGCGCACCATGGTGTGCTAGGCGAGGCATGAGTGCTAGGCGCACTAGGCTGCCCATCGTAGCACCATGTGCGTGTGTGTGCGTGCCTTCGCATGGCACAGCAGCACCACAACATGTGTGCCTGGGTGCCTAGGCGCCATAGCAGGCCACACGCACCAAGCACAGCCATCGCAGTGCTGGGCACTTGCGTATGTGCGTGTGCGTGTGTGTCTCGCACCATCGCAGCAGCAGCCTCGCACAGCAGCACCATGCCAGGCATCGCCCTGTGCGTGTGCGTGTGCGAGTGCTAGTGCATGCTAGCTATGCGAGAGAGTAGTGCATGCTTGCCAGCAAGCAGCAGCAGCGAAGGGAGCCTCGCCCAGCGCCCAGCAGCCCAGCAACATGCGTGGCTCGCTAGCGTGCTGGCTGGTGCGCATTGCGTGCTGGGCAGTGATGCTGTGTGTGCTAGTCATGCCAGCTGGTGCATGCTGGCGTGATAGGTGGCTGCCATCACAGCCATTGCTTGAGGCGGTTTGAGGTGAGTGGGACCAAAGGCTTGGAGCATGCCTTGGGGAGCAAGGCAATGGTCCCCCCAAGGTTCATGGTCCTCACCTAGCTCTCTCTCCCCCTTGACACTTGTTGCATTGTGATTGATTTGATTATTAATTTAATTTGGAATTAAATTAATTATCAAAATTACTCATTCTCCCACATTGGTTGGGGAATGAAAATCAAGGGTTCATTTCCTATAAATACCAAGGCATGGGTATTTGGGAAAGAACACACTTGAGTTGAAAAGTAAAGGAAACTCCATTGTTGAGCATACCTTGAAATTCGTAAAACTCTAGTTTATTTTGTCCGGGCCTTGACTAACCTTCGAGGCTTAGGACGATCGGGTCGGGTTCGAGGGTACGATCCCGTCGGAGACCTCGCACTATCGGGGTTCAAGTAAGAGCTCATAGTTGAGCAAAGCACGCGTCAAAGGTGTAATCTTTTATCCTTTCTTATGCTTTAAATTATGTTTTGCTTGTTAATTGCATTTATTATGGGGGCGGGTCTTGGCGGGTTTCATTCCGCGTAGTGTGGGTCACTACGAAACCCTACAAAGATGGCTTTGCTTCAATTCATAAATGGCTTCACTATTCACCCTCATTTTTCCGAAATTTACGATTTTGGTTCATCTTATCCAAAGACAAAATCTTGGAAGGAAAATAGAGATTATTGCTTGTGGAATGGTGTCACTTGTGATTCCACTTCAGGTCACGTTAGTGGACTTGATCTTAGTTTTAGTCAACTTGGCGGGATTATCCACCACAACAATAACACTCTCTTTCACCTTACACATCTTTAGTACCTTAACCTTGCTTATAACGAATTTCACCCATCGCATATATCCCCAAAATTGGGACATTTTTCAAGACTGAAAGTTCTAAACCTCTCACACTCTAGTTTTACCGATGATGTTCCTATTGAAATCAGTCAACTTTCTCAACTTGTTTCCTTAGATCTCACTATTCAATTAATTGAGTGGGATAATCTCGTTGGGGATATCGCTACAAATGCTGACTATCCTTATACTTTTTCAAGAATTAAAATTCCGCATTTTGATAAAATTGTAAGAAATCTTACTAAGTTTAGACAACTCCATCTTAACGGAGGTGTAATTAATTCAGCCTTCCCCCAAACATTGGTCAACCTCTCTTTATCCTCTCTAGAGATGTATGATTGTGGCTTGCAAGGAGCCTTTCCCTCTAACATTTTGAGCTTACCACACTTGCGATCTCTCAAAGTCGGATAAAATCCTAATCTATATATTGATCCCTTAGTGTTCAACAACTTGAGTAGCTCACTGCAGGTGATACATTTCACCGACACTACTTTATCAATTAGGTTACCTGAAATTTCGAGTGAAAGGAAACTATCGCAATTGAGCCAATTTTCAGCATCCTATTACAACATTTCCGGAACTATTCCTACGTGGATTTGGAAGAAAACGGAAATGCTTTGGCTAGATAATAACCAATTAATCGGGGAATTACCCTCTCCATTTAACACAAAAGAGTTTTCACAATTAAGGTCCCTTAGTCTATCAAACAACTTGTTAAAGGGGTCCATACCGTCTTGGTTAATGAATCTTCCATCTCTAGTATAGTTGAATCTTGCTAGCAACCAATTTATTGGGAAAGTCAAGGGACGATTTCCAAAAGATAATTGTCTACTAGAAGATCTTGACCTCAGCTCTAAAAACTTAAACCTTCACCTCAATATTTCTCCTAGTGCAATAATGTTGTAAATATTAACCTATTAAGTATATCAAGGATTGAAGGGCTTGACTCTACATTTGCTTGGCCTAATTTATCCACTTTGTACTTGTCTTCTTCTAACATTACCGAATTTCCCAAAATCTTAAATTCCCAACAACCTATAAGAATTTTGGATCTCTCCAACAATAGATTCCAAGGTGAAATCTCAGCTGGGATGTACGATGTTAGAAAAGATTTATTGGAGGATTTAAATATTTCTCACAATAACTTTACAGGAGGTTTAAATCCTCCTTCTTACAAGAGCTTAGAATACATTGATCTTCGCTCTAACTCTTTACAAGGTTTGCTTCCTTTGCCACCACCCAACACCACTGTGTTTTTGGCTTCCAATAACAAATTTCATGGGGAGATAACCTCATCATTTTGTGACTTGACACAATTGAGCGATATTGACCTCTCTAACAACCACTTAATAATTCCACAAAATAGTAACAAGTGAATATGCACCCCCTTAAACATACTTACACACAAACTCTCAATAATTAGAATTGAAATTAGATTCTTAAATAAGAATGTACGCGGCCAGAAGCAAACACACACACTTATACATACACTCTTACATTCACTCACACACACACAACACACACACGCGCGCTCACACACACACACACACACACACAACAATTTCTGAAATCAGAACTGCAGGCAGAAAGATGAAGGGGCAGGGGGATAGGTTTGCGCAGGGAAGTGGAAGAAGGGAGTGTGGTTGGTATGCAGACAGACCAAGAAGAAGGGGGTGCGGCTTGTGCACAGGCAAGCACACTAAGGAACTCAATGCTCATTTTTTTAAATAAACAAACAATTCTTTGATCTTTTGTCAAATGAGCAAATAATTAAATGCTCATTTGTCAAATGAGCAAATAATTCAATGCACATTTGTGAAATTAGCAACTAAGTATTGCTCATTTGACAAATGAGCAACTAATTATTTGCTCATTTGATAAATGAGCAACTAAATATTTGCTCATTAGCTACAGCTACCTCTTTCACTTTCACTACTTCTGCAACTCATGTTAATGAGCTGAATGCCACATCTCACCCTCTTCCTTACACCGTACAATCACCACCACCACCAAACTCTCTCTCCTTCCTCTGCCCTTGTCCCTACACCTTACCACCACTACTATCACCACCACAAACATGTCTCACTCTCACTCCCCCGCCGCCGCCCCTGTCCCTTGCACCCTACCACCACCATTACTAACTTATTTTGCTCATTTGCTCATTTTTATATTTGCTCTTTTTTTTTGTTTGCTCATTTTAATTATGTTTGCTCATTATATTTTTTTTATATTATTACAAATATTTAGGTTTGCTCATTTTCAATTCATTTGCTCATTTTAAATTTGATTGCAAATTTTCATTCTCTATCAAATTAATCAAACCTAAATTATTGATTTAATTCAAAAAATTTCAAAGAAGTAAATTCAATCAAATCAATAATTGATGCAATTAAACATGCAATTCAATGAGAATAGAACAAACCTTAAAAATCAAAAATTATCATGCAATTAACATGCAATTCAATAACTGGCGATTGATGCAATTAAACATGTAATTCAATGAGAACAGAACAAACCTCAAAATCGAAAATTATCATGCAATTAACATACAATTAACGAAATTAATTCAAACTGAACAATTTGAAATCCTCAAACACTAAGATTAACATGCAATTGAAAAACACTAACATGCAATTGAAAAATACTAACAATTTGAAATCCTCAAATTTGCGAGTTATATATTTTGTAAATTTTGATGCTAAGATCACTCATTGGTAAAATTTTAATGAAAATCCAACATTCAAACCATGAAATTCGAAAATACTAACAAAAATTAAGAAAAATACATTCGAAAAACACTAACACTTTTGTTGATTATTTACCTGTATAATCTATGAAGCTTGTTGATTCTTGTTGCTGCTGAAATCTGACAAAAATCAAACGGAATAATGTTCGAAATTCTTGAATCTCACTTAAATTGAAGCTCATAGTTCTTTGCTCTGTTTTCCTGAGTAGCAGCTATCGTTTGTTATGTTTGATATGAAAAGTTTGGATTTATTAGAGCCGTTGATATTGTTTATTCTAAGGCTTAGATTTGTTCTCATATATTAGGAGTGTCCTCACATAAGGGGCGGTTCTCACCGGATCCCGACCCTATATATATATATATATATATATATATATATATATATATATATATATATATATATATATATATATATCGATTATGAGGACACTTGCACAAAGGTCATTATATATAAAAATAAGGTAACTGTATGACATTTACACAAAGGTCATTATATACGAAAATAAGGTAACTATATATAAACTTCGGGTAATTATATAAGTCATTATAAATAAAAATAAGCTAATTAAATTCAATTTTACTACATTTTAAAAAGATCACTACATGTAAGCCTATATAGGATTCGAACCCACATCATGTGCAATGCAAGTGCACAATGCTCGACCAATTGAGCTATAGGCTTCCAGCACACAAAAACAATATACTCCATGGCTATTAACTCATATTATTGCACAAAATCAGGGGTCACTGTACATATTAATAAAAAGATAACTAGTAAAAAAAGAGTGACTAAACCACTAATGTTTCCTGGTACATTAAAACTACGGAGTAGAAAGCAAAGTAAAGGTTACTGCATAAAACGGAACTGCAGTATTAAAGCCAGCATTGAAGGACAGAGTAGAGCCTCGGAGGGACTCAGTTGCTGCGGGAGCCAAAAAATCGGTTTCCATCAATTATTGCCAAAGTATTGGCCAGTTCTTCATTGTCGACACAATGAATATAACACACAATATATACACAAACCTTCTCCAAACAAAATACAACATATTCTAGTCCGATTGACATCTACAATCCCAAAATTAAAATAAAAGAGAAGATGAGAAACTAGAAATCAAACTTTCATTCGGACCAAATTATTCACCAATCCTCGGTTTTGATATTTCCCTAGAATTTGAATACCAGGATTGATACTAACTACGCAACTACACATCCTAATGCATCAAAAGACGGCGAAAATTCCAAAGTCAAATCAAATTTTACTCCAAGTTCAGTCATAAAATTGTAAAATCTCCATAACATTTCTCCAAAACAACATTCAATGTAAACATTATGAAATTGACCTCACTAATTAAGACTTACAGCCTCGGTAACACATTGCAAGCGTGCTGAACAAGTTCGTAAAGATCAGAAACTGCAAGACCATGCCTGCTCTCATCCTTGAAGAACAATTTCAACTTCTTCAATTCGTCGAACGCCCTCATATCTTACAAAACACGATTAAAAAAATCAATAAAAATTATTTTAAAACACTAAAAATTCATGCAAATAATAAATTACTCACAAAGTTCAAAATACTTGTGAGGAGAAAGTTTAGAGGTTCGGAGCTCTGAAAGCATTTGAGCGGAGTACTTGAGAGCTTCTCTGAGATTATCGGAATCCTAAAAATTGAATTTACAACAAAAATTAAAAATGAAAATACAAAATATTTTGAATCTGATCCAGTAGAAAAAAGAAAATTGGATGAAATTTACCACAGCACGAAGCATGAAGTAGGCGTTCTGCTGCACGGCGACGATTCCTTCTGCTAGCCATTTAGAACACTGAATTGCTAAACATCGCCCGCGAATCTCCACATAAAGCCCACAAAATTAGAGTGAAATGTCACTTTTGCCCTCAAAGTAAAAAACACAATTTCTTCTCTCTATTCTCTACTTCCACTTTCTCTCTCTAAAAAACTTTCCGAGCGATGTCGAGGCGGCCCGGCAAGGAAGTGGCGGCACAGGCGGCGGGTGGACAGCGGTTTTCCGGCGAGAAGGTATTTTTTATTAATTTTGTGTTTAAAAATTAAAAAAAAAAAGGTCGGAGGCGGTGGCGGCGCCTAGGCCAGACGCCACCACCACGGCGGCGGCGCCTAGGCCAGACGCCACCACCACGGCGGCGGCGCCTAGGCCAGACGCCACCACCACGGCGGCGGCGCCTAGGCCAGACGCCGTGACGGTGGCTGTGGCGTCTGGCCCAGGCGCCAGAACCACGGCACCGGCGTCTGGCCTAGGCGCCGCCGCCGTGGTGGTGGCGTCTGGGCTAGACGCCGCCGCCACCGTTACGGCGTCTGGCCTAGGCGCCGCCGCCTTTTTATTTTTTTTTTTTTTTTTTTTTTGGTTTTAAATTTGAAATTTAATTTTCGAAAATAATTAATTTTTTTTTGATTTTTTTTTAAATTTGTTTTTCTTTTTTTTAATTTTAAATTTTATGTTCCTCTTTTTTTTTTTTTTAATTTTTAATTTTATGTTCTTGTTTATTGTTTTTGTTTTTTTTTTTTTTTGAATTAGTTTTTTTACTTAAAAAAAATTTTATGTTCCCTTTTTTTTTTTTATAAATTTTTTTTAAAATTTTGATGTTCTTCTTTTTTTAAGTTTTTATAATTTTATATTTTTCACTTTGTTTTTTCCAATTTGTTTTTTTTGGGTAATTTTTTTTTTTTCTTTGTTTTTTCCAATTTTTTATTTATTTATTTATTAGGTTATTAATTTTTTTATTTTTAGGTTGTTAATATTTTGTAATGTTTTTAATTTATTTTCCATCATATGTATATTGTTTTATTTATTTATTTTAATTACTTTTTTTATGTTTATATTACATGTTTATATTGCATATTACATGTTTTGTTATTTTGTGTTAGGCATCGTATTTTCGTTCTGGGGCTGGGAAGAGTATGGACATTATGAGAAGTACGATGAACTCAATGGAGAGCTCGGGGCCCAGACACGTTAGATCCCGTGGTATTTCGGCCTCGGCTCGTAGAGAACGGGTGCACTATTCTGAGGATGATGAAGATGATGATGGTGATGAGGAGGAGGAGGAGGAGGATGCAGATGAGGATGTGGACGATCAGAGTGGACCATATGATGATTACGGTCCATTCAGTCAGAGGCTTGATGATGTGTATGAGACGCGTAGGGTAGACGTGCGTAAGGGTAGAGATGGTAGCCACTTCATCACCCAACTCCCTCATCCTGGTGTGCTCGCTCAGAATCAACCCCAAGCAGTAGTGTGACACACGACCATGGAGAATCTTAAATATGAAATGGCTATACATCGTGCCATGTCGCCGTCTGGAGTCCTCGAGAGAGTTCTTGATGCCGTTCCTCTGAGTATCAATAGCCTTGTTTATTCTCTCGAACAGTGTATCCAGAGCAGAGGTGGAAGAATCAATCCAGTCCTTCAGAGCTCTATGAGCGCTCTCAACTCTACATGTAGTAGTGTTTCCAAAATGAAGAACTTGGTTTGTCCAATATTTGACAAACTTTTCCCTCTGAGGCACCCACTGCTGCATCACATAGTCTACGATTGCCGGGCACCATTGGTATGCATCCTTGAAGTTATCCAAGGCTCGGTCGTACTCTGCCTCCGTGGTAGCTTGCAGGATCTTCCGCCACTTACCATTTACCAATCTCTCTGCTGAATCTAAGTTCTTGTTGAAAAGGTTGTAGGCTTTGACTTTCACGCATTTGTTGATGTGCCATGTGCACAGTAAATGGCTCGACTCCGGAAACAGCTCCGCTATAGGGGCAAAGAGACCTCCCTCACAATCGCTGACGATGGCCGATGGCTGAACACTTGGGCCGATGTAATTTCTCAACTTCTCCAACACCCAACGGTAACTCGCAACCGTCTCATCCTTCATAACTGCATAACCAATCAAAAAGTTCTGGTTCGTTGGAGTCATCCCAACCATCTCAACCAGTGGAAACTTATACTTGTTTGTCTTGTACGTTGAATCGATCAGAATCACAGATGGCCAAGACGAAATCATATCAGCACAATCAGGATGCACAAGGAACAAATGAGTCACCTCCGATGTGTCTTCATCAGATTCAAACCAGTACAGGTAACCACGTGCTTGTGCCTGGTGTAGAAGCTGCTGTATAGGGTTCCTTCCCTCTGACCGTTCAAACCTCAATTTATGTCTGACGTTGTAGATGTGTCTTCGGTTTGGCTGGTCTTCAGGAAATTTCTCCAACACAGATGCTAATATTTTAGCAGGCTTCACTTGAGCATCACTCATTTCTTTTACAATTAGTTTCGCAGCAGGACTTAGGCCACTTAACTGTCGATGACCCACTTCATATGCGATCATCTCATGGTTGTGATACCCCCATTTACCGTAACTCTTCACTTCCCAACCGTCACCCCTTTGCTGTTGTCGAACCTTTACTCTGAACTGACACCCACAACCTTTCCGCTTTGTATCAAACCGAATCGCTTGACTGAAATCTCGTTCCTCCCTTTTGCGATAACGGTCGCATCTCAAAATGCGATCCATTCTACCATCCCGTTGAGATTTATGAGTTGCTACTACTAAACAAAAACCTGATCTAATTGCAACCTGTTTCGCCCAATCAACCGCTTGTTGAGCATCTTCGAACAGACCATCGTGTACAAAAATCCCACTATAATCATTTCCGTCTCCACCATAATCCTGCAACAATAACATATAAATATAATCACATAAGAGTAGATTAAATTAATACATTTGACACAACATTAGCACAAAAGCAAAAACAATAATAAATTATAAACAACAAACAAAGAAATAAACAAAAAGTATTCAAAAAAAAAAAAAAACAAAACACAAAAATAAAAAACATAAACAAAACTTTAGATTAAATAAATAAAAATAAACCAAAAAAAAAAAACAAAAAAAAAACATAAAACGAAAAAAAATTGTACAAAAAAAATAAAAAATAAATAAATTAAAAACAAAAACAAATTAAAACAATTAAAAACAAAACAAAAAAAAAAACAAAAAAAAAAGAAAAAAATTGTAACACAAAAAAAAAAAAAATAAACAAATTTTAAATTAAATTAAAAAAAAAAAAAAATAGTGGTGGCGCCTAGCCAGGACGCCGCCACCGTGGCGGTGGCGTCTAGCCAGGACGCCGCCACCGTGGCGGTGGCGCCTGGCCAGGACGCCGCCACCGTGGCGGCGGCGTCTTGGCCAGACGCCACGGCCACGGTGGCGGCGTCCTGGCCAGGCGCCAGAGTTACGGTGGCGGCGTCCTGGCTAGGCGCCTCCACTACGGTCACGGCGTCCCGGCAGGACGCCAGCCGCCAATTCGTGGTTTTAGATGGCTTCGTACCTCCTTTTCCGGCGTCAACGGCGTCTCTCCGGTGCATCTACCCGACGTTGAGGGCTCTTCGGTTTCACTCGGCGATCCAGTCCTGCTCCACATTTTTTATGAGTGAAAAATTTTATTTTCGGTAAAAATTAAAACAAGGGCAATAATGTCAACATTTTTAAAAAATGTGGGCTTTATGTAGAAAAACGCGGGCGATGTTTAACAAATCCCTTAGAACAAGGATATTGAACAAAATCGAATAGGAAATCGCAAAATCAAACAAAATCGAACAAAATTGATGAAAAAAAGTCGAAATAATTGATGAGCAAAAGTCGCAAAATCGCACTGGAAATCGAACAAAATTGATGAACAAAACACGCAAAATCGCACAAGAAATCGAACAAAATCGCAGAAAAAAAATTTTTAAAAAAATATACAAATTAAGCTCAGAAACGCCATAAGAAGAAATTAAGTTGAATCTTAACATATTTACACTCATATGAAACTCGATTAAGCAAGAAAAAGCTCAAATAAGTGTAATTACTCCTACGAAACTCAAAAAAATCAAATCGAAAAATCAATTTGGTATTTCCAAAAACACATATAAAATACCAAATTAAACAAAAATCATAAACGAAAACTCACTTTTTTGAAGCTAATGACGAAATTGACGAAGATTGAACCAAATACCTCTATAATTTAATGATGTTCAGCGTTGATATTGAATTGGGAAGAAGAGAGAATGAAGAAGATGGAGAACGTGAGATGGATGAGAGAAAAAAATAGAGTAAAAAATAGGAGAGTGAATGGATTTTCAGAAATCAAGGAACAAATCCCACGGTCAAGAATAAACATCAAGCGGATATAATCTCATCCGTTAGATGAAAATTCAATGGTCTAGATCACCTGTTTTTAGTTTTCAGCCTTAGACTAGTTTTCAGATGATCCATTCCCTATATATATATATATAGAGAGAGAGAGTTTGGATCAGGTAAAAAACCAACCTTAAGTTAAAAACTGAAAATCTATTAAGTGTTGCTTGGATCTGATTAATGGAGGTTCTGACGACGTTCGGTGGGTTTGTGGGTGGTTTCAGTGATTTTTGGTGGGTTTGTTGGTGGTTTCGGTGATTTTCGGTGGGTTTATGGGTGGTTTCGCTGGGTTTGTGGGTGGATTCGGTATTTTTGGTAGGTGTCGGTGGTTGTGGTGGTCTGGGTTTGGGGTTTTGGTGGTGTCGGTATTGTGGTGGTCTGGGTTTGGGGTTTCGGTGGTCTGGGTTTGGGGTTTCGGTGGTCGGGGTTTGGGGATTTCGGTGGTGGTGGTGGTCTAGGTTTGGGGGTTTGGTGGTGTTGATGGTTGTTGGTGGTTTCAGTGATTTTTGTCCCCCTCTCTCTTTGCTGGTGTTTGTGTGGCTGTTCAGATTAGAAAGCTTACACCAGATCGTTCAATTCTTTGCAGAATGTTCTCGATGTCAAGTAGGTGTTGTTTCTAATTTGAATGATTCTTTGGTTTCGTTGGATGTTTTGAGGTTTAAGGAATTTGTTTTGATTTTATTCAGGAATAATTTGGACATGAGAGAATTGGCAATTCATTTGGATGTGTTAGGATTATCCCTTTTGTGAAGAAGGGATTATAAATGTAAGTATATCTTTATTCTTTCCAGAAAAATGTTGTAAGCCTCTCTGTCTTGTCTTTCTTGTATTGCTCACTTGCATGATGAAAAAGGATTAGTTTTCTATGGTGGTTTATTGGTTAAGCTGGGAGATTTTGGTATTACGTGTAAGTATGATCCAGGAAGAAGGCTAGCCTGTGTTGGTACCGCATAAACTATGGCTTCGGATAGTTTTGACGCAATTATAATGAAAAGGTTGATATATTTGTTTGGGATGACCGTAGTACATATGGAAAAGCTGTACATATATGCTGTGTGGTTCGTTAAGCAAAATTTATGAGTTATTGGCTTTATTGTTTTTGTGTGCCGAAAGTCTATTAGCTCAATTGGTTGAGCATTGTGTACTTGTATTGTGCACATGATGTGGGTTCGAATCCTACATAGGCTTACATGTAGTGATCTTTTTAAAATGTAGTCAAAATTAATATATTAACCTGACCTCTGTATAAATGTTAAATTGATATTGTTACCTTATTTTTATATATAGTGACCTCTGGGTAAATGGTGTCAAATTGATATAATTACCCGAAGTATATATATATAGTTACCTTATTTTCGTATATAATGACTTAATATCATGGAAATGTTGTAAATGTTGTCAAAATTGATGTAGTTAACTTATTTTTACATATAGTGACCTTTATTTTTATATATAGTGACCTTTATGTAAATGGTGTCAAAAACTCAGTCGATATAGTTACCTTATTTTTGTATATAGTGACCTTAATGTAAATGTTGTAAAAATTGATATACTTACCCTTTTTTTTGTATATAGTGATCTCTGTTTTAGTTTTCACCATAAGCCCTGTTTTCAGCGGAACCATATATATATATATATATATATATATATATATATATATATATATATATATATATATATATATATATATATATATTTCGCCCATTTATACTACATAAATCTAAGTGCTTATCAAAATGTTTCATCTCTTTCAGTTTTCTTTCTTATTTCTCTGCTTTCTTTTCCATCCACTACTAACAATTTCGTTACAATTCCATATCTCTTCCATTCAGTTTTGCCGCCATGAAGAGAAGATTGCTTTGCTGCACTTCAAAAATGCCTCACCGTACACCCACATTCATCCGAAATGTACTATGATGTGCAAGATTATGGGTCGTCATATGCAAAGACAAAATCTTGGAAGGAGGATAGAGATTGCTGCCTGTGGGATGGTGTCACTTGTGACTCTATCTCAGGTCATTGGACTTGATCTTAGTTGTAGTCAACTTGGTGGGTCATCCACCACAATAGCACACTCTTTTACCTTTTGCATCTTCATTCCCTTAACCTTGCCTACAACAATTTTCACCCATCACTTAGTTTGTAACACCCCAATAATTCTCTCTAAAAGAAAACCTTAAAAACTTGTGATAACCTGTAAGACCTGTATAACCTGTAAGAGAATTATTGGAGTGCTACCGCCACGTGTTCAAACGTTAAGGCTAGTTTAAGAAATCAGCAACGGAAAACTAACTTGGTTTTAAAAAGAATATAAGTTTCAAAACTGGAAGTCAAAACTCAAAGTCTTACAAGTTGGAACCATAACGACCCTTATTCAAAATCCAGTAAAATAGGAAGTAATGGAACCAACACCAAAATAAAATTCAATCTGTGTTATGAAATAAGCTAACTGGTTAACCAACTCTCCACTCAAATCCCATCACCCTGATGCAAGACAGTTTATGCAAAAACCTGTGATGAATCTGCTCCCCAATATCACAAGTGTAATAATTGGATCATTACAGGGTCATTGAAGGCGAAGGCCATGACCAAAGAAAAACACACAAAAGCACGCAATCAGCAACGCTGAGTACATACAAGTTACGAAATATAGTAAAGAGTTCTAGCATGATACTAACAAACATTCCATACACTTACAATATTATCATTGACTCGAACACATGACTCCATAGTTACTCATTACTAAGTTTTTATTTAAATAGCATTGATCAATTCATTAATTGATTGGATTAAGCAATAGACCGGGTTGTCCCCCCGTGCTCCATTCCGGAACAATAAATAAGAAAACCCTATGCCTCCTTTCGGAAGACATTAATAAACA
Source organism: Chenopodium quinoa (assembly GCF_001683475.1). Taxonomy (NCBI): domain Eukaryota; kingdom Viridiplantae; phylum Streptophyta; class Magnoliopsida; order Caryophyllales; family Amaranthaceae; genus Chenopodium; species Chenopodium quinoa. Next base: position 25,458 of record NW_018742670.1, read on the forward strand.
TCCAATGGCAGACGGGCGCGACTCCGTGGCCATAGCTAGTATGAGATCTCATCTAACTCATTATAGTTTTAAAAGAATTTAAAACAAGAGACTCGTAGATCAGACGGCCTCTGAAAAGTGCACGGCTAATACCCCGTGAACCCCAACCCATGTTTGTCATTACTCTAGATGTGCACAAATCCAGAGTTTTATTGCTCATCCTTCTTGCACTTTACGTGATTTACCGGTTTAAAATTTGGTGATGACTCATATGCAAACAACTCAACCAATCATACATCAATCAATCAAATCATTCAAGTTTCCAATTAAATTTTCAATTTATCAGTGACAAACAACATTTATTATTGCATCCTTTAACTACCTCGGTGTATAAACACCTTAAGTGCATAAGGCACCACAAATTCTCAACTTTGTCTTATAAGACTTTAATTCTTCCTTTACTCATTCCATTTCAATATAAACGAATAAGTAATCAAAATAATTCATTATATCTTTGCCTCTAAGCTCACTTTGAACATTATTGCATAAATACTGCTCATAAGGAAAAATCAATGCACATTCTCAAGCATGAATTAAACTAACTATCACATTCATCATCAAACAACTCATTACCAAACAATTCCAACCAATCTACAAGTTCCCTAGCATGATTCTAGGTTTTTTCAAGTCCCTAAACATGCTCCTAAAATCAAGGTTCCTCGTATTCTTGTACGTACCTTGAGTAAACAAATTGATTGGCCACCTTAAGGCTAGAAGTCACCTTCTACGAAGTCCTCTCCTAAACAAAACAACAGTAGTTCAATCAATCCCCAAGCAATATATTTTACAACAATACCAACTACTTTAAAATCCTTTAAATCATTGAAATAATGCTCTTAAATTATTCTCAATAGCCAAAGTTAATAATTAGTACTTGAACTATGAGTTTATATGCTAAAATCATAAAAGTATAGCTTATAGCATAAAATTTCAGCACTTTAAAGTAACATTATAAATCTGAAAATTTAGTTTAAAATTATAAAACAACCGCATAAACGTTTTCATTTGAAATCATCATTATATAGTACGTTAGTATGTTGAGAACTTGAAAACCCATCATAAAACCATGACTTAAAACTATTTAAAGTTAAGATTAAAATCTGAAATTTTAGTTTAATAGTAGAATATAGGACTACAACAATCTAAACTTGAAATATATAATCATAGTTTAATTAGTTTCATGAAAACTCAATTTAACCTTCGATAAAAAAAATCAAAAACCGCACGAAAACCATACTTAGAAGCTGAATTTGGCCACGAGAGAGTGGTGCTCATTACCATAGGTAGTGAGTTTTGATTAGAACATCATTTACACACGAAAAACATTATTTTTTTGCGAAAATCAGACGAGTTACAGTCAAAATGCGATTAAAACGTGATTAAGAAATTTTACGAACGGAAATTTAAAAAATTAGCTACGAAAAATTAAGAACTTGCTGTTGAATTAAAATCATCAAAGTCATAGCAAAAATCATAACAAAATTATGCTCAAATTAAATAACTTTAGCAACACGTTATTGAACCCTAAAATCATGAAAATCAACATTTATAACCCCAATTAACGCATAAATTAAATCTGAAATTTAATCCCACAATTCGAATAAAGTATAACCCATAAAGTTACAATCCTTTATAACTCATAACATAATCAAACCATGATAATTATAAATCATAAAGAAATTCGTATAAAAATAAAGCTTTAAAGTAATTTAAACAAGAAAAGAAAGGAAAATAGAAGAGGAGGGAAGTGAGGAAACCGGCTGGACAGCGGCGGCTGAGGGCAGTGGTGAGGGTCGCCGGCGGCGCTGCGGTGGTGAGTTCCGGCTGAGGCAGCAGCAGCGCAGCAAGGGAAGCAGCGAAAGTTTTTTTTTTTTTTCGTATGAGTGTCGTGAGTGGGGAATGGGGAAACAGTGAAGGAGGAGTAATAAGGGGAGAAGCAGTAGAGGAGTAATATACAAGGGTTTTGAGAATGGAAATAAGGAGTACATTTCCTTAATAAAGTGTGAATGAGGGAAATAAGGAGTCAATTACTTAATAAAAATGGAAGTATGGTTTTAAAAAAATTCTTGTTTTTATTTTTGTCAAATCTACCCAAAAGAAATTATTCATACAAGTATAGAATTATTATAAAATATTTATATATATAAAAATATAATTATTATTTATTAAGGAAAATATGGGGGGTTACATATTTCTCCAAAATTTGGCCATTTTTCAGAGTTAAAAGTTCTAAATCTCTCAGACTCTGGTTTTACTGGTGACATTCCTGTTGACTTGGACATTCTCTCCCAGCTTGTTTGCTTAGATCTCACTGCTCCTTGGATTGCGCATGAGTTTGCTTTTGGGTATGACTCTATATAGAATTTACCTTTTCTAGAACTTGAAATTTCCCATGTTGATAGAATCATAAGAAATTTTACTATTTTGAGACAACTTCACCTCAATGGGGTATTGATTAATTTAGCCCTCCCCCAAACATTAGCCAACCTTTCTTCATTTTGATGGGAACTGGTGTTGGAGCAATACTCGGGTTGATTGCTGGATGTCGTATGCTTTCAACAGGGAGACTTGCTTGGTTTTCGAAAAAAGCAGATAGGTTTGGATATGTAATGGTGCAGCGTTTCAAGAAGCATTCAAGAAGAAGGAAAAGGAGGACTTAAACCTGTTTAGCTTGTATGAATGTACTACTAAGACTAGTGTTGTGATCCATTCCATTTTGTGTCTCCTTTGTTTTCTTCGTGTTGTATTAGCTGTGAAGTTAGATAAGTTAAACCACATTTATATAATAACTGCTTTCTAATACTCCGCATCTTGTTTGGTCACACACACCCATAAAAAAATTTTGGGTTGATAACATGACACAACGTGTAATAGATCTTCAAAGAGTAAATAACTAGATAAATCTCCGAGCAAATGCTCGGAATTACAAGCTATCAAATATCAATAAATAAAGCATTTTTTATTTTCCAATGAGAAATTACATATTCTGTAAATATTAATTATATTGATATTTCACAATTATTAAATGAAGAATTTTTTAACTTTAAATGAGGAATTTCATACGGGATATTTTATAATATTAATAATATTGGTATTTCACAATTATTAATAACCATGGACATAAACAAACAAAAAATGATAAAACAATTAATATTATTCAATATTATATTTTTTACGGAGTCTTGAAAAATAAGGATTTTATAAAGGTAATACTAAAAAATTATGAAAAAATCAATAAATTCTCAATATCGAACTTTGTATGAAATACATAAGATATTTCTTTTAAGAAGAATGTATTTAATTTGGTTTATGTTTTTTAAAAAAAAAATCATCCAAGTTTCTTCAATGAATTGTTGAAAAGTTAAATAATTATAAAAAAAAATCCAATAAAAAGAAAAAAAAAAAAAAAAAAAAAAAAAAGGAGATTGGGAGGGAAAATGAATGGGTTTCGGGAGAAATTTTAAAGGGGTGGACATTGCGTATGCTTTAGTACATTATGATTATCATCATAATGCAATTGCGACCCGTTTCAATCTCTATGAGAACTGCACATTTGCACTAATTAATTCGAACTTAAATACAATATAGGATTAATTAATTAGTGTAACAATGCAGTTGTCATAGTGGTTGAAATTACTTGTATCTAAGGTTGCACTTTTTAACAACATATGATTGTTTATGTGCCATGTGGCACTTTCCTTAGGGTTTCATACAAATGCTTTTTTTTCTTGTTCCAACTTTTTAATTTAAAAAATAAACATTTGTAACTAATGGGTATTGAACATGCAACCTTTGACAAGAAGAGTTAGATTTAAACCACTAATCCATATTAATGTCATTGTTAAATGTTTCATTATAAATATGATAAGTTGCTATGTTTTTTAATATATATTTAAGTTCATAAGACGTTGGCAAATTTCTATATTTGAAAAGAAAGATATATATTTTTAATTCCTTTTCAGTTTTTCATTATCATGCAATTACCTACTACGCCATAACGTCAAATATTCAGTTTCTCACAAGACAATGCAAACACTTACATAAAATACAATAAAACAAATGACGAGTTTAATGAATACTAAAGCTTATTTCGATTGTAATATTAATCGTCATTGGGCATTGCTCTGGCCGAAACACATATACAATATATTATAAGGAGTTCCTTTTAAAGGAAATGTGCCATGTGACACTCAACATGCAATATACCACACGTGTGTTTAAGTAATAATACACCATGTCATCTAATTTTAGAAACTCAAATTGAAACAAGATTCGAACTCATATGTTTTGCTACTGATAATTTGATGATATCACTTATCATCTTAACCAATTATATATTATTGATGATTTAAATGTTCCATTATCTTCAACGAGTAGACTAATGTCCTGTTAAAGTTTTGCATTGGTACTTTGATGGACAACATTCTTCCCAGCTATGGTTTTTTTTCGCACTCAAGACTCGATCTTGAGAACTCGGTTACTGAGATAGAGAACTAGCCTTATCCACTCTTGCCAACCACCCGTTGGTTTGTTACATTCAACTTTTAAATATTAAGGTTCCATTTTCATCTTTATAGTCTTTAAGTTGGCATCTTTTCATTTAATGTCGATTTTTTAGTATTGAATAATTTTTTTGTAGCATGATTTACCACCTTACAGTAATCTCCATTTTTCAATTTCTATATTATAAATATTTTTGAAAAAGATATCAATTATGATAATGAAATAATGAATAAAAATTAAATTTCAATATTAAAACGACTCGGATAACGCTCGGGTCAGAATACTAGTGAACATTTAAAATGTGAACATGCATGTCGTTTAATCTTTTTACGCAAGATAAGGGGACATCGCCTATGAATAAGTTCGTGGCATTAACATGTAAACCAGTTCACACAACTCAAAGCTTCAAGCTTTATGGAATCATCCTGCTGGCCCTAAAACTAGTAATTTTCTTCTCCCTCTTTCCATATTTATAAGATCAAAGTTTCAATCTTTGTATCCTTCTCATTGATTCTTTTGATTTGATACCCCCAAATTTACTTTTGTTGTTATTACTTTTTATTAATCAAATTTTGTTTGATGGTTCTTTGAATAATTTTGATGGGTTGAAATTGAAAGTATGATTTTGATGTAATTGGGGTTTGTCTGATTACCCTTTTTATCATATTGTTTGGTGTAATTGATGCCTTTAGAAGTTTTGCTGATGAAATTGCGCCAAAATTATATCTTGATGATGAATTTATGGTGTATATTGATATTTAATTATGTTTTCAGATGAATTGGGCAATTAGAATTAATTTCAATTAAAGTAACAGTACTTTTCAAAATACTGTATAAGTTGACCTTAACAATACTCGGTCAGGGGTTATTTGAGGGTTTACTCGATCAGGGGAAACTCGAGTTACCCAGTCAAGGGTTACTTGAGGGGTTTGATCAGGGGTTACTCAATTAGGGGTTACTTAAGAGGTTACTCGGTCAGGAGTAACTCGAGTAATCCCGGCCATACGATTACTCGGTCAGGAGTAACTCGAGTAATCACAGAAAAATCCCAATATGTACTTGATGTTCTATATTTTTAGTTTGCAATTGAGATTTTGAGTATTCTCTACCTTCTATGTATTGCATTTAAACAAAGGTTTGATTTCTTCAATTGGACACGAAATTGCTATAAAATACCGAAAAATACTAACTTGTAACCTGTTTCGGGGTTTTCTGTGTCCCTCGGGAGAGTTACAATTCCAAGACTGGATTCCGGGCGCCTGTACCTGCAAAACAACGGAGACTCCGGTTGGGTGGAGTTCCGCCTCCGAGTTCAAGTTAGAACGTGTTCGAATGATGTAAAAAGTGCGGAAAGTAGAGTATCTTCTCGGATTCCGAGATCAGAAGTATTCTCTCAGTGGAGAATTAAATATCTGCAATTAATGATTGCTCTGTTTTTTATGAATAATTCTGAATGTCCCCTTTGGTGGGAATATCTCCCTATTTATAGGGTCTTGGAATTAGCGCCACTCTCCTAGGTCATGGAAACCTAGGATTGATGGGCTGCCTCAGGAATTAGGCCTTGAAGGCCATCATTTTCCCTTGCTGACTGCGGGTGCCACGTGTCAACTGGGGGGAGGTTCGTTTTTGAACCTCTATGAAGGTGACACATGTCACCATCTTATTGGGCCACGTGGCCTTGGGGTATTTTTACCCAAAAACATTTGCCCCTCACAGGTGTGACGTGGAGTGCCACGTGGCGCCTGTGACACTTGTCACTTAGGCATTGGTGAATAGTTTTTAACCGTTTGCCTTCTGGAGTAAAGGTCAAGGGTGCCCCTGAAATTCTTTACCCCCCCCCCCATATGAGGGTATTTATCCCCTTCTTTCTCGCGTATTCACGAGAATTTTTCGGACAAAGAACATTGACTTTTAGAAAGAACTTGTCTGATTCTGAGAAAAGCTCCTGCCGCCTACAACCTGTCCGTCTGTTTCTACAACCGTCCCAGACTTTTTCAAGCGTCCACAGTACCTTCACACCAAAGGTAACCGCCTGCTTTTCTCTCTTATTTTAATTTTACTTCTTTTCTTTTTGAAAATGGTTTCCCAAAAGCACACGGCACGGCCTAGGTTAGTGATTAGCCGGTCACCGGAGACGGCTGAGTCTAGAACTAGGAGTATCGATTTTGCCCCTTCTTGGACTTCCCTTTGCGAACTTCCCCGAATCCGACTGTCTTTATGTCTGTGCAGAACAACATGGCCAGAATTAAACAAACATCCATGCAGCAAAATCTGGACGGCTCCTTTAAAGCGCCTGTTAGCGAACTCTCCGATGTGCCGCCTGGCACCCCAATGATTCAATTTTGCAAGAATCAGGGGAGGAGTTAGAGAGTGATATCTCTGGCTCTGTTCATCAGGCCCCCCAGGCGGACATCAGGTCCGACAGCTCAGACAGTGAGTCTGAGCCGAGTACTTCTGGCAGAGTCTCTGAGGACTCTGATGAAAATCACTCTCGGCTGGAGACAACGAGAGAGTCCCTCTCTATAGAAAAGGGAGAGGGTTGGGCCGAGTCGTCTGCTAATCGCCGAGAGCAATTTGCTGCTTATTATCATCATGTTCCCGCGGGCAAGCGGAAGTCAATGGCTGACAAGGTGGGGTCATTCAGAGCTGACCATGTTATGGGATATGGCTTCATATTATGCAACCTGGATGCTAAGGACACCGTAGTCTGGCCAGAAGGGTCAAGCTACGGGGACGAATGCTTCGGCTGTTATGAGGCGGCCATTCAAGCTGGCCTTAGATTTCCCCCTCCATCCAGCCTTGGAGAAAATTTTGGACGGGTACCAACTCGGTATCTGGCAACTTTCCCCCAACTCTTGGGTAAACATTTTCGGGTTTGTTGCCGCCTGTGAGATGTTGGAGGTAGAGTCGAGTTTTGAGGCTTTTGCCCAGATGCTCTACCTCAGCCAGAGCCCAAAAGCAAGCGAGTCCGGATGGTATACTATTTCCAGCCACAAAGGCTATATGATGACGGTTGGGAAGGAGTCTAAGTGGAAGGACTGGAGAAACAAGTTCTGTATCATCTCCTCCCCTGACCGGATGAAGAACAAAAAATACAACCGATGGAACCGGAACCTCCTCTACTCTCAGACGGAGCTGAACTGCCGCCTGTCACAAGAAAGGTCAAGGAGCAGATCTTGGATAAGGGTCTCTTCAAAGTGACCATTCGGTCCAATGAGGAGACGGGGGAGAAAGAGATCATTCCCCAAAGCTACATTCCCCGCCATGATTGGCTTTCTGATGGGAATTACCTGGCCGCCTGCGGTCTGAGTGTTGAGAGGCCGAGAGGTAGACGACCGAATGTACTTAGATTTTCAATAAGACTTGATTTTTTTATTCATCTTACTTAACCATTTGCAACTTCCTATGTAGACAAAGCAATGTAAAAGCTCTCGTCCTCAAAGAAGTCGGCTGCCTACTACCACTCCCTTTTGGACAAGCGGAAGACCGAGGAAACGGATGCAGCAAAGACGCCCAAGGTGAGCCATACTCTTTAATGTGGATAGGTTGAACTTATTTTTTCCGCCTTCTCTTTACTCATTCTGGTTTATGTGCAGGGCGATTTATCCAAACCTTCTCCTTCTTCACATCCGGACCCGAAGCTTCAAAAGCAGACGGGCGGTGATGTGAGGACTCCTGGCAAGGCCAGGAAACATGTGGCCAGAAACCTGGAAGTAGGCCTCCAAAGGACTGGGAGCAAGGCCACAAGGGAGAAGGCGGCCGCTGAAGGTATTACAAGTTTTAATTCCTTGCCCTACCCTTGTAGGGTCAAGTTCAATCAACAGTCGACCACCACCTCTGAAGGCAGCTGGTCTATTGGTCGTATTTACGTCAACTACTTACAAAGTGTTGAATGTGCAGAGGTTCCTCAAAGGCCGGATCTCCAGCAGCTGGCAAAGACCATGCGAGGATCATCTCCCTCGAAGACAGGGAGTGTGTCAGAGGAGTCGGAACCCTCAACTTTTGATGTCATCCTTGCCCTCCTTGCTGAGGTACATTAACTTGTTATTTTTTTCTCTTTTTGCAACTCTTCGAGCCACTTGCTATTAATGTTTTACCCTTTTTGCTGGATGCAGGCTATGTTGTGGTGAACGGACTTAAGAGGTTGTTCCATGAAAAGACCAAAGAGGTAAAAGCTGCGAATGCTCGGGCCGCCTCTTCTCTAGATACGACCATGCTTGAGATTGCTCAAAATGAAATACTGACCACTGATATACTATATTCTAAGGCGGCAGCCAATCTGCAGGTCAAGCCCGATCTGGATGCGGCGAAGGGGTGGATCTCCGAGCTAGAGAAGGAGGTTAAGGACCTCAAGGCCAAGCTAGAGCCCCTCAAAGAGGCAGACGCTGAAGCAACCGGATTTCGCACCAGGGTTGAGAAACTTAAGGCAAAGCTGTAAAACCAGGAAGTCCAACTCGCCAAGAAGTATACTTCAAGGGCCGAGGAGGAGAAGGAGGCCCTGGTTAAGAAAATGGTCGATGATTGCGACGCCATCATGAAAATGACTTAGGGGTCTGTTTTCCCGGATACCAGCTGTAACGGCTGGAAAAATCAATTTGTCGCCGCCTCTCTTGAATACAATGATAAACTTTTGAACCAAGTTCAAGAGGGAGAGGAGGAGGAGGAGGAGGCGTTTGATTCTGCTGAGGGGTAATCCGGAGGGTCCGATCAGGAGGAGGAGCCGGAAGGTGAAAAATACCGTTAGCCGACTAGGGAGGAAAAGGATGCGGCTGTCAATACTGAGAAGCCCCCCTTGATGCTTAAGCTTTGCTGTTGTTTTTCTACGGCCAGATGGCCATGTATTAAATTCTTCGGCCTACGTGCCATGTATTTGTATCTTTACCGACTGTGGAGTCGGGTATCTTTGACAATTCTTGTCGGTTGTACTGGTTAACTCTCTTTTTTAGTTAACCATGGGGTCGGCTAAGTTTATTTATGAATCATCCGGCCATTTGGCCGATTTTGTCATTTTGCACTTGCTTTGAATTTTGAATTGCATAGATTTTAGCTAAGTATTTAACTTGCTTTTTTCTATGAATATTTCCATTTTTTCACTGTACCGGCTGTTGTAGCCCCTAGACGGATGTGCACTTGGTTTTAAAGGTAAAGTGACTGCCCAAACCAAGCGGACAGTCGGCCATTGAGCAGGCGGGTTAGCGTTCAATATTATTCGGCCATTGGCCTCATCAAACTGTTCTAAATTGAACAATGTTAGCTGCTAAGTTTTTGGACTTAGCTTGTATTTCGTAATTTGCCGCCTGTATTGCCCCTGAGCAATAATAGGCGTTTAAACTCTAATGCATTTATCATCCGGCCATTGGCCTCATCATCGGCCATTGGCCTCATCATCCGGCCATTGACCTCATTAGGTTGCTCTAAAAGGAACAACGCTTAGCTGCTTAGTTTTTGGACTTAGCTTATATCTACTCATGTTGGAGCAGATGATTTTAAATATCATCCGGCCATTTGCCTCATCAAATCAAATGGCTATGAGCATATCTTAATTCAGACAGTCAGTAGGGCCGTTTGTTTATAGTTTATAGAGCATGTACCACCCAGATGGAGATGCTCTCTGCGACGATTTCACCCGAGGAGCATCGCCGATTGTCTACTCATGTTGGAGCAAACGATAGTTTTTAATTTATCTGGCCGTTGGCCTCATCATCCGGCCATTGGCCTCAGTTTATAGAGCAATGTACCACCCGAATGAGAGATGCTCTCTGCGACAATTTCACCGGATGGCGTCGCCAGATGTCTGCTCATGTTGGAGCAGACGAGTAATTATTCAATATTATCGGCCATTGGCCTCAGTTTATAGAGCAATGTACCACCCGGATGGGAGATGCTCTCTGCGACGATTTCACCCGGATGGGCGTCGTCGGATGTCTGCTCATGTTGGAGCAGACGAGTAATTATTCAATATTATCCGGCCATTGGCCTCATCATCTGGCCATTGGCCTCTTCATCCGGCCATTGGCCTCATCAAGTTGTTCTAAAAGGAACAACACTTAGCTGTTAAGTTTTTGGACTTAACTTATGTTTACTCATGTTGGAGCAGACGTGAGATTTTAATAAGGTCGTCTGCACATTGCACAGACGGTATTCCCATTGGGAGATGTACATAAAAGCAATAAAAAATGCAACTTTTCATTGATACTTTTTTACCAAAAATTACAGGTCTTAGAAGTAGTACTATTTTAAGTTATCTACATTCAAGTTCTGGCTAGCTGCCTGCCATCGGGAGTTTTCTAGGCGGTAATTGTTGCCTCTTACTTCTTCATAGATTCGGTAGGGGCCTTCCGCCTCTAGTAGGCGTATACGGACCCAGAATGTCCATGCCCCATTTGGCGAATGGTACTGGGCTGTGAAAGGTCGTTAAATCAGTAGCCGGATGGTGCATGAGTTTGATTATTCGGCCAGATGACTCCATGGTTGTCATTGGCCGCTTGCTATTATGTAGATCGGCTCTTCGTCAGTGTCCGAACTACTGGTAGGTTGGGCTTTCTTTTTGGACGGCTGCCCATGGTTCATCTGCAGGGTTACCTTAGATCTCATCAATACGTAAGACTTCAGCACTCCTTTATCAGCCGGTCCAAAAGCTACTTGAGACTGTAGCAGTCGTTTGTGTCGTGGCCAATATCCTCATGGAAATGGCAGTACTCGTTTTTGTTCCGGTTTTTGATGGAACCTTTCATTGCAGCCGGCTTCTCAATGGTCACCCGGTCTTTGATCTCCATGAGGATAGAGTAACAATCTTTGTTAAACTCATACTTTGGGACGTACGGTTTAAACTCTTTCTTTTTCTTCTGGGACGACTGATGAGTCTATTTTATATATATTTTTATTCCCCATCCCACGGTCATATTTGTGCTTATTTGAGCTCTACGGAGCTATTTTATTACTAATATACATTTTCTAGTGTTTTTGTAGAGTTGATATTATTTTATAGGAATTTGAAAAAACTATAATAATTTCCGAGCTTATTGAACCACTACGAAGACATTAGAGTCGGATCGTATTTTATGACCGTATATTTGAAGCCCAAGATTGAGCTAATTAAATTTGGTTCGGTGATTAAGCTCGGTTCGTTTGGAATACTAATTCTGTTGGTAGTCCAATACTTGAATATGGAGTAGAAGGAATCACGGCACAAAGGAGAAGAGCCCAACAATTAAATCAGCATTGAAAGCCCAGCTCGTAGCTTCAGCTGACCGGGCCCGATCGGCGAGGCGTGGCCCGGTCCGGGCGGATATCAGCGCCTATTCCAGCTATTTGAGCTTTGTTGTTTTGTGCTATCCAAATTCTTGGATAATGGCGGCAACAATTTTTATTTTAGCTTTTAAGATAGATTTTCCTTTAACTTTGGATTATTTTTAGTTTTATAGTACTTTGATTGTGAGGGGGAAGTGGGGCTCTTTGCCTCTTCCTATATAAGAAGAGTAGCAGTACGTTGGTTAGGGGTTTTTTTTCTTAGTTTAGTTTATGATTAGTAGTTTTAGATTAGTTATAGTTTTAGCTTTTGTTTTCTTTTCTTTTTATTATCAAGTTTTATTATTATTACTTAGTTTTAATATTATTTCTTTGTTTTCTCTTTGGTTTATTTATTTTCATATTAGTTTAATTATTGTTTTAATCATGGTTTCTTTATATGCCTTGCTTAGTTTAGATTTAAATATGTGTGAGTAGTTTTATTTCTAGGGTTGTGGGGATCCATAAATAATATGAAGGGGTAATTTACTATTGTGGATTGTTAATGTTTTAGATTAATTTCCTACTGGTTTAAATGTATGAGTTACGCAATATTGATTCGAGATTCGAGAGATGAGAATTAATGTTTAGGCTTAGTTTCAATAGGCAGGTTAATTTATAAATGGTTAAGTCAAGATTCGAGAGATGCGATTTAATACCGGTAGATTAATTCTGTGATTGTAATACGTAGCGAAAGCCCTTTATGATCTGATTAATTGATGCATTGATGATTGATTATTGTGCTTTATCCTAGAATATTATATATTGGTAAATCTATGACCCTAGGATTTTTTATATTTATTATTCCCTTAGTTTAATTATAGCCTTTAGTATAATTCTCACAATTCTTACTTGTTTCGTGATAATTTAGATTATAATAATTTATTAGGAATAAAAGAACATTGTTTCCCTGTGGATTCGACCCTACTTCCCTATCTACTTTAGTTAGAGGACTTAGGTAATTCTTTTGATTAGGTGATACAAATTTAGCCTATCAATGGCTGTTCAGAGTCATCTACCGCCCAGATCTCTTTTATTTTCTTACTTTCTTCTTTAGCCGGCTGAGTTTGCCGACTCTCTTTTTGTCAGACTTCTGGGAGTCCGACTGCCTGCTGATGGAGCAAAGTTTGGTTGCCTGTATATAGGCTTCCACCTCCATCAGAGCTTCTTGGAGGGTGCGACCCTCTTTCTAACGAGGTCGAACTTAAAGGTTGACCCGTCCTTCAGACCTTTAAAGAAGTCTACATAAGCCACTTCGTCAGACAACCCTTGAATCTGAATTCTCATCAGATTGAACCGCCTGACATAGGACCTTAGCCCTTCTCTATCCCCCTGTTGTGTTGCACCCAAGTCAAGACGTGTTTTCTTAGCAGGGATGTTCATAGAGAAGTTAGAAGCTAACAAGTACGCAAGCGTCTTGAAGCTATTGATGCAACTAGCTGGCAGGTTGCCAAACCATTGTTGGACGATGCCCTTCAATGTAGCCGGGAAGCATCGGCACCAGGTGGTGTTCCGGGGTTTTCTGATGTCCCGCGGGAGAGTTACAATTCTGAGACTGGAACCGGACGCCTGTACCTGCAAAACAAACGGATGCTCTGGACGATTGGAGTTCCGCCTCCGACGGTCAAGTTAGTACTTGATTAAGGAGTAATTAATGCGGAAATAAAAGTAATTGGGTCTCTCTAGGTGAGAGTGTTAAATGTGCGTCATCTCCCTTAATGAGGATTAATGGGCATATTTATATGCCTTGGGATGCGTGCCAGTACTAGGTTTAGGTTAAACCTAAGGCTGACTGGGCCTCCCACAATGATTGGGCCTTGTTGGCCGGTTTTCCCATTTGGCATGGGTGGACACGTGTCACATTGCAATTGGTCCAAGGAGGACGAATCTCTTGATGACACGTGGCAGGCTCCTATTGGCCTACATGAAGGACACGTGGCGAAACCTGG
>NW_018742671.1:0-18222 GCF_001683475.1 Chenopodium quinoa
TGTTTGGGCAGCCCATAATGAAGCTATTTGGACCTTCTACAAGTGTCTTGGACCCTTCAAAACAATTAGCCTCTTGATTCACATCACAAAACTAAATGAATCAAATGAAAGTCAAAAACATCTAAAAAACCTAATTAAATCAAATGAAAGTCAAACACATTCAGACAAAGCTATTTGAATCGAATGAAAGTCAAATGCATTCTACGAATCTAATTGAATAAAATGGAAGTAAAAAACATTCGAACAAAGCCAAATAAATCTAATGAAAGTCAAACACATTCTAACAAAGCTTTTTGAATCAAATGAAAGTCAAATGCATTCAACAAAGCTAATTGAATCAAATGAAAGTCAAAAACATGTAAAAAAATCTAATTAAATCAAATGAAAGTCAAACACAATAAAAAAAAGCTAATTAAATCAAATGAAAGTCAAAAACATGTAAAAAAATCTAATTAAATCAAATGAAAGTCAAACACAATAAAAAAAAAGCTAAATAAATCAAATGAAAGTCAAACATATTCAAACAAAGCTATTTGAATTAAATGAAAGTCAAATGCAATCTACAAAGCTAATTGAATCAAATGAAAGTTAAACGCATTCAAACAAACCTAATAGAATAAAATGAAAGACGAACACATTCAAACAGAGCTAATTGAATCAAATGAAAGTCAAATGCATTCTATAAAGCTAATTGAATCAAATGAAAGGCAAACACATTTAAACAATGCTAATTGAATCAAATTATAGTAAAACACATTCAAACAAACCTAATAGAATCAAATGAAAGTCAAACACATTCAAATAGAGCTAATTGAATCAAATGAAAGTCAAACACATTCAAACAAACCTAATTGAAACAAATGAAAGTCAAACACATTCAAACAAAGCTAATTGAATCAAATGAAAGTCAAACACATTCAAAAAGTGTTTTTTGAATCAAATGAAGGTCAAATGCAATCTGCAAAGCTAATCAAATCAAATGAAAGTCAAACACATTCAAACAAAGCTAATTGAATCAAATGTAAGTCAAATACATTCAAACAAAGCTTTTTGAATCAAATGAAAGTCAAATGCATTCAACAAAGCTCATTGAATCAAATGAAAGTCAAAAACAACAAAAAAAATCTAATTAAATCAAATGAAAGTCAAACACATTCAGACAAAGCTATTTGAATCAAATGAAAGTCAAATGCATTCTACAAATCTAATTGAATCAAATGAAAGTAAAAAACATTTGAACAAAGCCAATTGAATCAAATGAAAGTCAAACACATTCAAACAAACCTAATTGAATCAAATGAAAGTCAAAGCCATTCAAACAAAGCTAATTGAATCAAATGAAAGTAAAACACATTAAAACAAACCTAATTAAATCAAATGAAAGTCAAACACATTCAAACAAACCTAATTGAATCAAATGAAAGTCAAACACATTCAAAAAGAGTTTTTTGAATCAAATGAAGGTCAAATGCAATCTGCAAAGCTAATCAAATCAAATGAAAGTCAAACACATTCAAACAGTGCTAATTGAATAAAATGAAAGTCAAACACATTAAACTATTTGAATCAAGTGAAAGTCAAAAGTATTTTTATAAATCTAATTGAATTAAATGAAAGTCAAACACATTCAAACAAAGCTAATTGAATCAAATGAAAGTAAAACACATTCAAACAAACCTGATTGAATCAAATGAAAGTCAAAGATATTCAAACAGAGCTAATTGAATCAAATGAAAGTCAAACACATTCAAACAAAGGTAATTGAATCAAATGTAAGTCAAACACATCCAAACATAGCTTTTTGAATCAAATGAAAGTCAAATGCATTCTATAAAGCTAATTGAATCAAATGAAAGTTAAACACATTTAAACAAAGCTAATTGAATCAAATTATAGTAAAACACATTCAAACAAACCTATCTGAATCAAATGAAAGTCAAACACATTCAAACAGTGCTAATTGAATAAAATGAAAGTCAAACACATTAACCTATTTTGAATCAAGTGAAAGTCAAAAGCATTCTATAAATCTAATTGAATTAAATGAAAGTCAAACACATTCAAACAAAGCTAATTGAATCAAATGAAAGTAAAACACATTCAAAACAAACCTGATTGATCAAATGAAAGTCAAAGATATTCAAACAGAGCTAATTGAATCAAATGAAAGTCAAACACATTCAAACAAAGTAATTGAATCAAATGTAAGTCAAACACATCCAAACAGAGCTTTTTGAAACAAATGAAAGTCAAATGAATTTAACAAAGCTAATTGAATGAAATGAAAGTCAAAAACATCTAAAAAACCTAATTAAATCAAATGAAAGTCAAACACATTCAAACAAAGCTATTTGAATCGAATGAAGTCAAATGCATTCTACAAATCTAATTGAATCAAATGGAAGTAAAAAAAATTCGAAACAAAGCCAAATAAATCTAATGAATGTCAAACACATTCTAACAAAGCTTTTTAAATCAAATGAAAGTCAAACACTTTCAAACAAAGCTAATTGAATCAAATGAAAGTCAAACACATTCAAACAAACCTAATTGAATCAAATGAAAGTCAAATGCATTTAACAAAGCTCATTGAATCAAATGAAAGTCAAAAATATCTAAAAATATCTAATTTAATCAAATGAAAGTCAAACACATTCAGACAAAAGCTATTTGAATCAAATGAAAGTCAAATGCATTCTACAAATCTAATTGAATGAAATGAAAGTAAAAAAACATTTGAACAAAGCCAATTGAATCAAATGAAAGTCAAACACATTCAAACAAACTATCTGAATCAAATGAAAGTCAAACACATTCAAACAGTGCTAATGAATAAAATGAAAGTCAAACACATTAAACTATTTGAATCAAGTGAAAGTCAAAAGCGTTCTATAAATCTAATTGAATTAAATGAAAGTCAAACACATTCAAACAAAGCTAATGAATCAAATGAAAGTAAAACACATTCAAACAAACCTGATTGAATCAAATGAAAGTCAAAGATATTCAAACAGAGCTAATTGAATCAAATGAAAGTCAAACACATTCAAACAAAGGTAATTGAATCAAATGTAAGTCAAAACACATCCAAACAGAGCTTTTTGAATCAAATGAAAGTCAAATGCATTTAACAAAGCTAATTGAATGAAATGAAAGTCAAAAACATCTAAAAAACCTAATTAAATCAAATGAAAGTCAAACACATTCAGACAAAGCTATTTGAATCGAATGAAAGTCAAATGCATTATACAAATCTAATTGAATCAAATGGAAGTAAAAACATTCGAACAAAGCCAAATAAATCTAATGAAAGTCAAACACATTCTAACAAAGCTTTTTGAATCAAATGAAAGTCAAATGCATTCAACAAAGCTAATTCAATCAAATGAAAGTCAAAAACATGTAAAAAAATCTAATTAAATCAAATGAAAGTCAAACACAAAAAAAAAAGCTAATTAAATCAAATGAAAGTCAAAAACATGTAAAAAAATCTAATTAAATCAAATGAAAGTCAAACACAAAAAAAAAAAAGCTAATTAAATCAAATGAAAGTCAAACATAATTCAAACAAAGCTATTTGAATTAAATGAAAGTCAAATGCAATCTACAAAGCTAATTAAATCAAATGAAAGTTAAACGCATTCAAACAAACCTAATAGAATCAAATGAAAGACGAACACATTCAAACAGAGCTAATTGAATCAAATGAAAGTCAAATGCATTCAATAAAGCTAATTGAATCAAATGAAAGTCAAACACATTTAAACAATGCTAATTGAATCAAATTATAGTAAAACACATTCAAACAAACCTAATAGAATCAAATGAAAGTCAAACACATTCAAATAGAGCTAATTGAATCAAATGAAAGTCAAACACATTCAAACACAACTATTTGAATTAATTGAAAGTCAAATGCTTTCTACAAAGCTAATTGAATCAAATGAAAGTAAAAAACATTCCAAAAAAGCCAATTGAATCAAATGAAAGTCAAACACATTCAAACAAAGCTAATTGAATCAAATGAAAAGTCAAACACATTCAAACAAAGCTGATTAGATCAAATGTAAGTCAAACACATTCAAACAGAGCTTTTTGAATCGAATTAAAGTCAAATGCATTTAACAAAGCTAATTAAATCAAACAAAAGTCAAAAACATTTAAAAAAAATCTAATTAAATCAAATGAAAGACAAACACATTCAGACAAAGCTATTTGAATCAAATGAAATTCAAATGCATTCTACAAATCTAATTGAATCAAATGAAAGGAAAAACATCTAAAAAAATTCAAATTAAATCAATAAAAGGTCAAACACATTCAAACAAAACTATTTGAATCAAATGAAAGTCAAAAGCATTCTATAAAGCCAATTGAATCAAATGAAAGTCAAACACTTTCAAACAAAGCTAATTGAATCAAATGAAAGTCTAACACATTCAAAAAAACCTAATTGAATCAAATGAAAGTCAAATGCATTCAACAATGCTCATTGAATCAAATGAAAGTCAAAAACATCTAAAAAAATCTTATTTAATCAAATGAAAGTCAAACACATTCAGACAAAGCTATTTGAATCAAATGAAAGTCAAATTCATTCTACAAATCTAATTGAATGAAATGAAAGTAAAAAGCATTTGAACAAAGCCAATTGAATCAAACGAAAGTCAAACACATTCAAACAAACCTATCTGAATCAAATGAAAGTCAAACACATTCAAACAGTGCTAATTGAATAAAATGAAAGTCAAACACATTAAACTATTTGAATCAAGTGAAAGTCAAAAGCATTCTATAAATCTAATTGAATTAAATGAAAGTCAAAACACATTCAAACAAAGCTAATTGAATCAAATGAAAGTAAAACACATTCAAACAAAACCTAATTGAATCAAATGAAAGTCAAAGATATTCAAACAGAGCTAATTGAAACAAATGAAAGTCAAACACATTCAAACAAAGGTAATTGAATCAAATGTAAGTCAAACACATCCAAACATAGCTTTTTGAATCAAATGAAAGTTAAATGCATTTAACAAAGCTAATTGAATGAAATGAAAGTCAAAAACATCTAAAAAAACCTAATTAAATAAAATGAAAGTCAAACACATTCAGACAAAGCTATTTGAATCGAATGAAAGTCAAATGCATTCTACAAATCTATTTGAATCAAATGGAAGTAAAAAACAATCGAATAAAGCCAATTGAATCCAATGAAAGTCAAACACATTCAAACAAAGCTTTTTGAATCAGATGAAAGTCAAATCCATTCAACAAAGCTAATTGAATCAAATGAAAGTAAAAAAAACATCTAAAAAAATCTAATTAAATCAAATGAAAGTCAAACAAAATAAAAAAAAGCTAATTAAATCAAATGAAAGTTAAAACACATTCAAACAAAGCTATTTTAATTAAATGAAAGTCAAATGCAATCTACAAAGCTAATTGAATCAAATGAAATTTAAACACATTCAAACAAACCTAATAGAATCAAATGAAAGACGAACACATTCAAAATGAGCTAATTGAATCAAATAAAAGTCAAAACCCATTCAAAAAGATCTTTTTGAATCAAATTAAGGTCAAATTTAATCTACAAAGCTAATTGAATCAATTGAAAGTTAAACACATTCAAACAAAGCTATTTGAATGAAATGTAAGTCAAACACATTCAAATAGAGCTTTTTGAATCAAATGAAAGTCAAATGCATTCAACAAAGCTAATTGAATCAAACTAAAGTCAAAAATATCCAAAAAAAAACCTAATTAAATCAAATGAAAGTCAATCACATTCAGACAAAGCTATTTGAATCAAATGAAAGTCAAATGCATTCTACAAAGTTAATTAAATCAAATGAAAGTCAAACACATTCAAACAAAGCTATTTGAATTAAATGAAAGTCAAATGCAATCTACAAAGCTAATTGAATCAAATGAAATTTAAACACATTCAAACAAACCTAATAGAATCAAATGAAAGACGAACACATTCAAAATGAGCTAATTGAATCAAATAAAAGTCAAACCCATTCAAAAAGATCTTTTTGAATCAAATTAAGGTCAAATTTAATCTACAAAGCTAATTGAATCAATTGAAAGTTAAACACATTCAAACAAAGCTATTTGAATGAAATGTAAGTCAAACACATTCAAATAGAGCTTTTTGAATCAAATGAAAGTCAAACACATTCAAACAGTGCTAATTGAATAAATTGAAAGTCAAACACATTAAATTATTTGAATCAAGTGAAAGTCAAAAGCATTCTATAAATCTAATTGAAATAAATGAAAGTCAAACACATTCAAACAAAGCTAATTGAATCAAATGAAAGTAGAACACATTCAAACAAACCTGATTGAATCAAATGAAAGTCAAAGATATTCAAACAGAGCTAATTGAATCAAATGAAAGTCAAACACATTCAAACAAAGGTAATTGAATCAAATGTAAGTCAAACACATCCAAACAGAGCTTTTTGAAACAAATGAAAGTCAAATGCGTTTAACAAAGCTAATTGAATGAAATGAAAGTCAAAAACATCTAAAAAACCAAATTAAATCAAATGAAAGTCAAACACATTCAAACAAAGCTATTTAAATCGAATGAAAGTCAAATGCATTCTACAAATCTAATTGAATCAAATGGAAGTAAAAAACATTCGAACAAAGCCAAATAAATCTAATGAAAGTCAAACACATTCTAACAAAGCTTTTTGAATCAAATGAAAGTCAAATGCATTCAACAAAGCTAATTGAATCAAATGAAAGTCAAAAACATGTAAAAAAAATCTAATTAAATCAAATGAAAGTCAAACACAATAAAAAAAAGCTAATTAAATCAAATGAAAGTCAAAAACATGTAAAAAAATCTAATTAAATCAAATGAAAGTCAAACACAATAAAAAAAAAGCTAATTAAATCAAATGAAAGTCAAACATATTCAAACAAAGCTATTTGAATTAAATGAAAGTCAAATGCAATCTACAAAGCTAATTGAATCAAATGAAAGTTAAACGCATTCAAACAAACCTAATAGAATCAAAAGAAAGACGAACACATTCAAACAGAGCTAATTGAATCAAATGAAAGTCAAATGCATTCTATAAAGCTAATTGAATCAAATGAAAGTCAAACACATTTAAACAATGCTAATTGAATCAAATTATAGTAAAACACATTGAAACAAACCTAATAGAATCAAATGAAAGTCAAACACATTCAAATAGAGCTAATTGAATCAAATGAAAGTCAAACACATTCAAACACAGCTATTTGAATCAATTGAAAGTCAAATGCTTTCTACAAAGCTAATTGAATCAAATGAAAGTCAAAAACATTCCAAAAAAGCCAATTGAATCAAATGAAAGTCAAACACATTCAAACAAACCTAATTGAATCAAATGAAAGTCAAACACATTCAAACAAAGCTAATTGAATCAACTGAAAGTAAAACACATTCAAACAAAGCTGATTAGATCAAATGTAAGTCAAAACACATTCAAACAGAGCTTTTTGAATCGAATTAAAGTCAAATGCATTCAACAAAGCTAATTAAATCAAACAAAAGTCAAAAACATTTTAAAAAAATCTAATTAAATCAAATGAAAGACAAACACATTCAGACAAAGCTATTTGAATCAAATGAAATTCAAATGCATTCTACAAATCTAATTGAATCAAATGAAAGTAAAAACATCTAAAAAATTTAAATTAAATCAATAAAAGGTCAAACAAATTCAAACAAAACTATTTGAATCAAATGAAAGTCAAAAGCATTCTATAAAGCCAATTGAATCAAATGAAAGTCAAACACTTTCAAACAAAGCTAATTGAATCAAATGAAAGTCTTACACATTCAAACAAACCTAATTGAATCAAATGAAAGTCAAATGCATTCAACAAAGCTCATTGAATCAAATGAAAGTCAAAAACATCTAAAAAAATCTAATTTAATCAAATGAAAGTCAAACACATTCAGACAAAGCTAGTTGAATCAAATGAAAGTCAAATGCATTCTACAAATCTAATTGAATGAAAGGAAAGTAAAAAACATTTGAACAAAGCCTATTGAATCAAATGAAAGTCAAACACATTCAAACAAACCTATCTGAATCAAATGAAAGTCAAACACATTCAAACAGTGCTAATTGAATAAAATGAAAGTCAAACACATTAAACTATTTAAATCAAGTGAAAGTCAAAAGCATTCTATAAATCTAATTGAATTAAATGAAAGTCAAACACATTCAAACAAAGCTAATTAAATCAAATGAAAGTAAAACACATTCAAACAAACCTAATTGAATCAAATGAAAGTCAAAGATATTCAAACAGAGCTAATTGAATCAAATGAAAGTCAAACACATTCAAACAAAGGTAATTGAATCGAATGTAAGTCAAACACATCCAAACATAGCTTTTTGAATCAAATGAAAGTCAAATGCATTTAACAAAGCTAATTGAATGAAATGAAAGTCAAAAACATCTAAAAAACCTAATTAAATCAAATGAAAGTCAAACACATTCAGACAAAGCTATTTGAATCGAATGATAGTCAAATGCATTCTACAAATTTATTTGAATCAAATGGAAGTAAAAAACTATCGAATAAAGCCAATTGAATCCAATGAAAGTCAAACACATTCAAACAAAGCTTTTGAATCAAATGAAAGTCAAATGCATTCAACAAAGCTAATTGAATCAAATGAAAGTAAAAAACATCTAAAAAATCTAATTAAATCAAATGAAAGTCAAACAAAATAAAAAAAGCTAATTAAATCAAATGAAAGTCAAACACATTCAAACAAAGCTATTTGAATTAAATGAAAGTCAAATGCAATCTACAAAGCTAATTGAATCAAATGAAATTTAAACACATTCAAACAAACCTAATAGAATCAAATGAAAGTCCAACACATTCAAATAAAGCTAATTGAATCAAATAAAAGTCAAACCCATTCAAAAAGATCTTTTTGAATCAAAATAGGTCAAATTTAATCTACAAAGCTAATTGAATCAATTGAAAGTTAAACACATTCAAACAAAGCTATTTGAATGAAATGTAAGTCAAACACATTCAAACAGAGCTTTTTGAATCAAATGAAAGTCAAATGCATTCAACAAAGCTAATTGAATCAAATTAAAGTTAAAAATATCCAAAAAAAAACCTAATTAAATCAAATGAAAGTCAATCACATTCAGACAAAGCTATTTGAATCAAATGAAAGTCAAATGCATTCTACAAAGCTAATTAAATCAAATGAAAGTCAAAAACAGTCGAACAAAGCTAATTGAATCAAATGACAGTCAATCGCATTCAAACAAACCTAATTGAATCAAATGAAAGTCAAAATCATTCAAACAGAGCTAATTAAATAAAATGAAAGTCAAACACATTCAAAACGAGCTTTTTAAATCAAATGAGGTCAAACGCAATCTACAAAGCTAATTGAATCAAATGAAAGTCAAACACATTGAAACAAAGCTAATTGGATAAAACTTAAGTCAAACACATTCAAATAGAGCTTTTTGAATAAAATGAAAGTCAAATGCGTTCAACAAAGCTAATTGAATCAAACGAAAGTCAAAAACATCTAAAAAAATCTAATTAAAGCAAATGAAAGTCAAACACATTCAGACTAAGCTATTTGTATCAACTGAAAGTCATATGCATTCTACAAATCTAATTGAATCAAATGAAAGTAAAAAACATCTAAAAAATTCAAATTAAATCAATAAAAGGTCAAACACATTGAAACAAAACTATTTTAATCAAATGAAAGTCAAATGCATTCTATAAAGGTAATTGAATCAAGTGAAAGTCAAACACATTCAAACAAAGCTAATTGAATCAAATGAAAATAAAAACACATTAAAACAAACCTAATTTAATCAAATGAAAGTCAAACACATTCAAACAGAGCTAATTGAATCAAATGAAAGTCAAACACATTCAAAAAGAGTTTTTTGAATCAAATGAAGGTCAAATGCAATCTGCAAAACTAATTGAATCAAATGAAAGTCAAAGATATTCAAACAGAGCTAATTGAATCAAATGAAAGTCAAACACATTCAAACAAAGGTAATTGAATCAAATGTAAGTCAAACACATCCAAACAGAGCTTTTTGAATCAAATGAAAGTCAAATGCATTTAACAAAGCTAATTGAATGAAATGAAAGTCAAAAACATCTAAAAAACCTAATTAAATCAAATGAAAGTTAAACACATTCAGACAAAGCTATTTGAATCGAATGAAAGTCAAATGCATTCTACAAATCTAATTGAATCAAATGGAAGTAAAAAACATTCGAACAAAGCCAAATAAATCTAATGAAAGTCAAACACATTCTAACAAAGCTTTTTGAATCAAATGAAAGTCAAATGCATTCAACAAAGCTAATTGAATCAAATGAAAGTCAAAAACATGTAAAAAAAATCTAATTAAATCAAATGAAAGTCAAACACAATAAAAAAAAAGCTAATTAAATCAAATGAAAGTCAAAAACATGTAAAAAGATCTAATTAAATCAAATGAAAGTCAAACACAATAAAAAAAAGCTAATTAAATCAAATGAAAGTCAAACATATTCAAACAAAGCTATTTGAATTAAATGAAAGTCAAATGCAATCTACAAAGCTAATTGAATCAAATGAAAGTTAAACGCATTCAAACAAACCTAATAGAATCAAATGAAAGACGAACACATTCAAACAGAGCTAATTGAATCAAATGAAAGTCAAATGCATTTTACAAAGCTAATTGAATCAAATGAAACTCAAACACATTTAAACAATGCTAATTGAATTAAATTATAGTAAAACACATTCAAACAAACCTAATAGAATCAAATGAAAGTCAAACACATTCAAATAGAGCTAATTGAATCAAATGAAAGTCAAACACATTCAAACACAGCTATTTGAATCAATTGAAAGTCAAATGCTTTCTACAAAGCTAATTGAATCAAATGAAAGTCAAAAACATTCCAAAAAAGCCAATTGAATCAAATGAAAGTCAAACACATGCAAACAAACCTAATTGAATCAAATGAAAGTCAAACACATTCAAACAAAGCTAATTGAATCAAATGAAAGTCAAACACATTCAAACAAAGCTGATTAGATCAAATGTAAGTCAAACACATTCAAACAGAGCTTTTTGAATCGAATTAAAGTCAAATGCATTCAACAAAGCTAATTAAATCAAACAAAAGTCAAAAACATTTAAAAAAAATCTAATTAAATCAAATGAAAGACAAACACATTCAGACAAAGCTATTTGAATCAAATGAAATTCAAATGCATTCTACAAATCTAATTGAATCAAATGAAAGGAAAAACATCTAAAAATTTTAAATTAAATCAATAAAAGGTCAAACACATTCAAACAAAACTATTTGAATCAAATGAAAGTCAAAAGCATTCTATAAAGCCAATTGAATCAAATGAAAGTCAAACACTTTCAAACAAAGCTAATTGAATCAAATGAAAGTCTAACACATTCAAACAAACCTAATTGAATCAAATGAAAGTCAAATGCATTCAACAAAGCTTATTGAATCAAATGAAAGTCAAAAACATCTAAAAAAATCTAATTTAATCAAATGAAAGTCAAACACATTCAGACAAAGCTATTTGAATCAAATGAAAGTCAAATGCATTCTACAAATCTAATTGAATGAAAAGAAAGTAAAAAAACATTTGAACAAAGCCAATTGAATCAAATGAAAGTCAAACACATTCAAACAAACCTATCTGAATCAAATGAAAGTCAAACACTTTCAAACAGTGCTAATTGAATAAAATGAAAGTCAAACACATTAAACTATTTGAATCAAGTGAAAGTCAAAAGCATTCTATAAATCTAATTGAATTAAATGAAAGTCAAACACATTCAAACAAAGCTAATTGAATCAAATGAAAGTAAAACACATTCAAACAAACCTAATTGAATCAAATGAAAGTCAAAGATATTCAAACAGAGCTAATTGAATCAAATGAAAGTCAAACACATTCAAACAAAGGTAATTGAATCAAATGTAAGTCAAACACATCCAAACATAGCTTTTTGAATCAAATGAAAGTCAAATGCATTTAACAAAGCTAATTGAATGAAATGAAAGTCAAAAACATCTAAAAAACCTAATTAAATCAAATGAAAGTCAAACACATTCAGACAAAGCTATTTGAATCGAATGAAAGTCAAATGCATTCTACAAATCTATTTGAATCAAATGGAAGTAAAAAACAATCGAATAAAGCCAATTGAATCCAATGAAAGTCAAACACATTCAAACAAAGCTTTTTGAATCAAATGAAAGTCAAATGCATTCAACAAAGCTAATTGAATCAAATGAAAGTAAAAAACATCTAAAAAAATCTAATTAAATCAAATGAAAGTCAAACAAAATAAAAAAAAGCTAATTAAATCAAATGAAAGTCAAACACATTCAAACAAAGCTATTTGAATTAAAAGAAAGTCAAATGCAATCTACAAAGCTAATTGAATCAAATGAAATTTAAACACATTCAAACAAACCTAATAGAATCAAATGAAAGACGAACACATTCAAAATGAGATAATTGAATCAAATAAAAGTCAAACCCATTCAAAAAGATCTTTTTGAATCAAATTAAGGTCAAATTTAATCTACAAAGCTAATTGAATCAATTGAAAGTTAAACACATTCAAACAAAGCTATTTGAATGAAATGTAAGTCAAACACATTCAAACAGAGCTTTTTGAATCAAATGAAAGTCAAATGCATTCAACAAAGGTAATTGAATCAAATGTAAGTCAAACACATCCAAACATAGCTTTTTGAATCAAATGAAAGTCAAATGCATTTAACAAAGCTAATTGAATGAAATGAAAGTCAAAAACATCTAAAAAACCTAATTAAATCAAATAAAAGTCAAACACATTCAGACAAAGCTATTTGAATCGAATGAAAGTCAAATGCATTCTACAAATCTATTTGAATCAAATGAAAGTAAAAAACATCTAAAAAAATCTAATTAAATCAAATGAAAGTCAAACAAAATAAAAAAAAAAACTAATTAAATCAAATGAAAGTCAAACACATTCAAACAACGCTATTTGAATTAAATGAAAGTCAAATGCAATCTACAAAGCTAATTGAATCAAATGAAATTCAAACACATTCAAACAAACCTAATAGAATCAAATGAAAGACGAACACATTCAAAATGAGCTAATTGAATCAAATAAAAGTCAAACCCATTCTAAAAGATCTTTTTGAATCAAATTAAGGTCAAATTTAATCTACAAAGCTAATTGAATCAATTGAAAGTTAAACACATTCAAACAAAGCTATTTGAATGAAATGTAAGTCAAACACATTCAAACAGAGCTTTTTGAATCAAATGAAAGTCAAATGCATTCAACAAAGCTAATTGAATCAAATTAAAGTCAAAAATATCCAAAAATACCTAATTAAATCAAATGAAAGTCAATCACATTCAGACAAAGCTATTTGAATCAAATGAAAGTCAAATGCATTCTACAAAGCTAATTAAATCAAATGAAAGTCAAAAACATTCGAACAAAGCCAATTGAATCAAATGAAAGTCAAACATATTCAACAAACCTAATTGAATCAAATGAAAGTCAAAATCATTCAGACAGAGCTAATTAAATAAAATGAAAGTCAAACACATTCAAAACGAGCTTTTTGAATCAAATGAAGGTCAAATGCAATTTACAAAGCTAATTGAATCAAATGAAAGTCAAACACATTGAAACAAAGCTAATTGGATAAAACTTAAGTCAAACACATTCAAATAGAGCTTTTTGAATAAAATGAAAGTCAAATGCGTTCAACAAAGCTAATTGAATCAAACGAAAGTCAAAAACATCTAAAAAAATCTAATTAAATCAAATGAAAGTCAAACACATTCAGACAAAGCTATTTGTATCAACTGAAAGTCATATGCATTCTACAAATCTAATTGAATCAAATGAAAGTAAAAAACATCTAAAAAATTCAAATTAAATCAATAAAAGGTCAAACACATTCAAACAAAACTATTTGAATCAAATGAAAGTCAAATGCATTTTATAAAGCTAATTGAATCAAATGAAAGTCAAACACATTCAAACAAAGCTAATTGAATCAAATGAAAGTAAAACTCAGTAAAACAAACCTAATTGAATCAAATGAAAGTCAAACACATTTAAACATAGCTAATTGAATCAAATGAAAGCCAAACACATTCAAAAAGAGTTTTTTGAATCAAATGAAGGTCAAATGCAATCTGCAAAGCTAATCAAATCAAATGAAAGTCAAACACATTAAAACAAACCTAATTGAATCAGAAGAAAGTCAAACACATTCAAACAAACCTAATTGAATCAAATGAAAGTCAAACACATTCAAAAAGAGTTTTTTGAATCAAATGAAAGTCAAATGCATTCAACAAAGCTCATTGAATCAAATGAAAGTCAAAAACAACAAAAAAAAATCTAATTAAATCAAATGAAAGTCAAAC
Source organism: Chenopodium quinoa (assembly GCF_001683475.1). NCBI lineage: Eukaryota > Viridiplantae > Streptophyta > Magnoliopsida > Caryophyllales > Amaranthaceae > Chenopodium > Chenopodium quinoa. The sequence goes on from NW_018742671.1 coordinate 14,514, forward strand.
ACATTTAGACAAAGCTATTTGAATCAAATGAAAGTCAAATGCATTCTACAAATCTAATTGAATCAAATGAAAGTAAAAAACATTTGAACAACGCCAATTGAATCAAATGAAAGTCAAACACATTCAAACAAACCTAATTGAATCAAATGAAAGTCAAACACATTCAAACAAAGCTAATTGAATCAAATGAAAGTAAAACACATTAAAACAAACCTAATTGAATCAAATGAAAGTCAAACACATTCAAACAGAGCTAATTGAATCAAATGAAAGTCAAACACATTCAAAAAGAGTTTTTTGAATCAAATGAAGGTCAAATGCAATCTGCAAAGCTAATCAAATCAAATGAAAGTCAAACACATTCAAACAGTGCTAATTGAATAAAATGAAAGTCAAACACATTAAACTATTTGAATCAAGTGAAAGTCAAAAGCATTCTATAAATCTAATTGAATTAAATGAAAGTCAAACACATTCAAACAAAGCTAATTGAATCAAATGAAAGTAAAACTCATTCAAACAAACCTGATTGAATCAAATGAAAGTCAAAGATATTCAAACAGAGCTAATTGAATCAAATGAAAGTCAAACACATTCAAACAAAGATAATTGAATCAAATGTAAGTCAAATACATTCAAACAAAGCTTTTTGAATCAAATGAAAGTCAAATGCATTCAACAAAGCTCATTGAATCAAATGAAAGTCAAAAAACAACAAAAAAAATCTAATTAAATCAAATGAAAGTCAAACACATTCAGACAAAGCTGTTTGAATCAAATGAAAGTCAAATGCATTCTACAAATCTAATTGAATCAAATGAAAGTAAAAAACATTTGAACAAAGCCAATTGAAAAAATGAAAGTCAAACACATTCAAACAAACCTAATTGAATCAAATGAAAGTCAAACACATTCAAACAAAGCTAATTGAATCAAATGAAAGTAAAACACATTAAAACAAACCTAATTGAATCAAATGAAAGTCAAACACATTCAAACAGAGCTAATTGAATCAAATGAATGTCAAACACATTCAAAAAGAGTTTTTTGAATCAAATGAAGGTCAAATGCAATCTGCCAAGCTAATCAAATCAAACGAAAGTCAAACACATTCAAACAGTGCTAATTGAATAAAATGAAAGTCAAACACATTCAAACAAAGCTAATTGAATCAAATGAAAGTAAAACACATTCAAACAAACCTGATTGAATCAAATGAAAGTCAAATATATTCAAACAGAGCTAATTGAATCAAATGAAAGTCAAACACATTCAAACAAAGGTAATTGAATTAAATGTAAGTCAAACACATCCAAACAGAGCTTTTTGAATCAAATGAAAGTCAAATGCATTTAACAAAGCTAATTGAATGAAATGAAAGTCAAAAACATCTAAAAAACCTAATTAAATCAAATGAAAGTCAAACACATTCAGACAAAGCTATTTGAATCGAATGAAAGTCAAATGCATTCTACAAATCTAATTGAATCAAATGGAAGTAAAAAACATTCGAACAAAGCCAAATAAATCTAATGAAAGTCAAACACATTCTAACAAAGCGTTTTGAATCAAATGAAAGTCAAATGCATTCAACAAAGCTAATTGAATCAAATGAAAGTCAAAAACATGTAAAAAAAATCTAATTAAATCAATGAAAGTCAAACACAATATAAAAAAGCTAATTAAATCAAATGAAAGTCAAAAACATGTAAAAAGATCTAATTAAATCAAATGAAAGTCAAACACAATAAAAAAAAGCTAATTAAATCAAATGAAAGTCAAACATATTCAAACAAAGCTATTTGAATTAAATGAAAGTCAAATGCAATCTACAAAGCTAATTGAATCAAATGAAAGTTAAACGCATTCAAACAAACCTAATAGAATCAAATGAAAGACGAACACATTCAAACAGAGCTAATTAAATCAAATGAAAGTCAAATGCATTCTATAAAGCTAATTGAATCAAATGAAAGTCAAACACATTTAAACAATGCTAATTGAATCAAATTATAGTAAAACACATTCAAACAAACCTAATAGAATCAAATGAAAGTCAAACACATTCAAATAGAGCTAATTGAATCAAAATGAAAGTCAAACACATTCAAAACACAGCTATTTGAATCAATTGAAAGTCAAATGCTTTCTACCAAAGCTAATTGGAATCAAATGAAAGTCAAAAAACATTCCAAAAAAAGCCAATTGAATCAAATGAAAGTCAAACACATTCAAACAAACCTAATTGAATCAAATGAAAGTCAAACACATTCAAACAAAGCTAATTGAATCAAATGAAAGTCAAACACATTCAAAAAGAGTTTTTTTGAATCAAATGAAGGTCAAATGCAATCTGCAAAGCTAATCAAATCAAATGAAAGTCAAACACATTCAAACAAAGCTAATTGAATCAAATGTAAGTCAAATACATTCAAACAAAGCTTTTTGAATCAAATGAAAGTCAAATGCATTCAACAAAGCTCATTGAATCAAATGAAAGTCAAAAACAACAAAAAAAATCTAATTAAATCAAATGAAAGTCAAACACATTCAGACAAAGCTATTTGAATCAAATGAAAGTCAAATGCATTCTACAAATCTAATTGAATCAAATGAAAGTAAAAAACATTTGAACAAAGCCAATTGAATCAAATGAAAGTCAAACACATTCAAACAAACCTAATTGAATCAAATGAAAGTCAAACATTCAAACAAAGCAAATTGAATCAAATGAAAGTAAAACACATTAAAACAAACCTAATTGAATCAAATGAAAGTCAAACACATTCAAACAGAGCTAATTGAATCAAATGAAAGTCAAACACATTCAAAAAGAGTTTTTTGAATCAAATGAAGGTCAAATGCAATCTGCAAAGCTAATCAAATCAAATGAAAGTCAAACACATTCAAACAAAGCTAATTGAATCAAATGTAAGTCAAATACATTCAAACAAAGCTTTTGAATCAAATGAAAGTCAAATGCATTCAACAAAGTCATTGAATCAAATGAAAGTCAAAAACATCTAAAAAAATCCAATTAAATCAAATGAAAGTCAAACACATTCAGACAAAGCTATTTGAATCAAATGAAAGTCAAATGCATTCTACAAATCTAATTGAATAAAATTAAAGTAAAAATATCCAAAAAAAACCTAATTAAATCAAATGAAAGTCAATCACATTCAGACAAAGCTATTTGAATCAAATGAAAGTCAAATGCATTCTACAAAGCTAATTAAATCAAATGAAAGTAAAAAACATTCGAACAAAGCCAATTGATTCAAATGAAAGTCAAACACATTCAAACAAACCTAATTGAATCAAATGAAAGTCAAAATCATTCAAACAGAGCGAATTAAATAAAATGAAAGTCAAACACATTCAAAAAGAGCTTTTTGAATCAAATGAAGGTCAAACGCAATTACAAAGCTTATTGAATCAAATGAAAGTCAAACACATTGAAACAAAGCTAATTGGATAAAAGTTAAGTCAAACACATTCAAATAGAGCTTTTTGAATAAAATGAAAGTCAAATGCGTTCAACAAAGCTAATTGAATCAAACGAAAGTCAAAAACATCTAAAAAAATCTAATTAAATAAAATGAAAGTCAAACACATTCAGACAAAGCTATTTGTATCAACTGAAAGTCATATGCATTCTACAAATCTAATTGAATCAAATGAAAGTAAAAAACATCTAAAAAATTCA
>NW_018742672.1:0-125634 GCF_001683475.1 Chenopodium quinoa
GAACCAGCAAAAAAAACGTGGAGTAACCTCCCCTTGATTCATGCCTTTCTTCATGCTAAATGTTTATGACTTGCAATGAAGTTTCTCCTTGCTTCAAGGACGCCTTTTCCTATGCCTAAGGCTGTTCAAAACGTGCCTAGGATGCCCATTAACATTCATAACAAGAATGTAAACAAGTAAACCCTTGGTTAGCAAGAAACGGTCCATGCGCACAAAAAGTATGTAACACTTGATCTTCAAATGACTTAGCAAGAATGATTTCTTTGTGAATTGGACTTGTAGGATGATCATGCTTGATTGGACTAATGGACTCTTCATGATTTGCATCAATTCAATTAGCTTTGTTGAATGCATTTAACTTTAATTTGATTCAAAAAGCTTTGTTTGAATGTATTTGACTTTCATTTGATTTAATTAGCTTTGTAGAATGCATTTGACTTTCATTTGATTCAATTAGCTTTGTTTGAATGTGTTTGACTTTCATTTGATCCAATTAGCTTTGTTTGAATATGTTTCACTTTTCATTGATTTAATTAGATTTGTAGAATGCATTTGACATTAATTTTATTCAAAAAGCTTTGTTTGAATGGGTTTGACTTTAATTTGATTTAATTAGCTCTGTTTGATTGTGTTTGACTTAAATTTGATTCATAAGTCTTGTTTGAATGTGTTTGACTTTAATTTGATTCAATTACCTTTTTCAATGCATTAGACTTTAATTTGATTTAAAAAGATTTATTTGAATGTGTTTGACTTTCATTGGATTCAATTAGCTTTGTTAGAATGTGTTTAACTTTCATTTGATTCTATTAGCTTTGTAGAATGCATTTGACTTTCGTTTGATTCAAATAGCTTTGTTGAATGCATTTGACTTTAATTTGACTCAGAAACTTTGTTTTAATGTGTTTGACTTTCATTTGATTCAATTAGGTTTGTTTGAATGTGTTTGACTTTCATTTGATTCAATTAGCTTTGTTTTGATGTGTTTTATTTTCATTTGATTAAATTAGCTTTGTAGAATGCATTTGACCCTCATTTGATTCAATTAGCTTTGTTGAATGTATTAGACTTCAATATAACTCAAAAAGCTTTGTTTGAATGAGTTTGACTTCCATTTAATTTAATTAGCTTTGTTTGAATGTGTTTGACTTTCATTTGATTCAATTAGCATAATTGAATGCATTTGGCTTGCATTTGAGTCATAAAGCTTGTTTGAATGTGTTTGAACATTTGATTCAATTAGCTTTGTTTGAATGTGTTTTACTTTCATTTGATTCAATTAGCATTGTTGAATGCATTTGGCTTTCATTTTATTCGATTAGCTTTGTTTGATTGTGTTTGACTTTCATTTGATTCAATTAGCTTTGTTTAAATGCATTTGACTTTCATTTGATTTAAAAAGCTTTGTTTGAATGTGTTTGACTTTTATTTGATTCAATTAGCATAATTGAATGCATTTGGCTTGCATTTTTGTCATAAAGCTTGTTTGAATGTGTTTGACTTTCATTTGATTTAATTAGCTTTGTTTGAATGTGTTTAACTTAAATTTGATCCAAAAAGCTTTGTTTTAATGTGTTTGACTTTCATTTGATTCAATTAGCTTTGTTTGAATGTGTTTGACTTTCATTTGGTTCAATTAGCTTTATTGAATGCATTAGACTTTCATTGGATTCAATTAGCTTTGTAGAATGCATTTGACATTCATATTATTCCAAAAGCTTTGTTTAAGTGGGTTTGACTTTCATTTGATTCAATTAGCTTTGTTGAATGCATTAGACTTTAACTTGATTCAAAAATATTTATTTGATTATGTTTGGCTTTCATTGGATTAAATTAGCTATGTTTGAATGTGTTTATCGTTGATTTGATTCAATTAGATTTGTAGAATGCATTTGAATTTCACTTGATTCATTTAGCTTTGTTGAATGCATTTGACTTTCATTTTATTAAAAAAAGCTTTGTTTCAATGTGTTTGACTTTCATTTAATTTAATTAGCTTTGTTTGAATGTGTTTGATTTTCATTTGATTTAATTAGCTTTGTAGAATGCATTTGACTTTCATTTGATTCAATTAGCTTTGTTTGAATGTGTTTGACTTTCATTTGATTCAATTAGCTTTGTAGAATGCATTTGACCTTCATTTTATTCAATTAGCTTTGTTTGAACGTGTGTTTGACTTTCATTTGATTCAATTAGCTTTGTAGAATGCATTTGACTTTCATTTGATTCAATTAGCTTTGTTTGAATGTGTTTTACTTTCATTTGATTCAATTAGCATTGTTAAATGCATTTGGCTTTCATTTGATTCAATTAGCTTTGTAGAATGCATTTGACTTTCATTTGATTCAATTAGCTTTGTTTAAATGTGTTTGACTTTCATTTGATCCAATTAGCTTTGTTTGAATATGTCTCACTTTTAATTTATTTAATTAGCTTTGTAGAATGCATTTGACATTAATTTTATTCAAAAAGCTTTGTTTGAATGGGTTTGACTTTAATTTGATTTAATTAGCTCTGTTTGATTGTGTTTGACTTAAATTTGATTCATAAGTCTTGCTTGAATGTGTTTGACTTTAATTTGATTCAATTACCTTTTTTGAATGCATTAGACTTTAATTTGATTTAAAAAGCTTTATTTGAATGTGTTTGACTTTCATTGGATTCAATTAGCTTTGTTAGAATGTGTTTAACTTTCATTTGATTCTATTAGCTTTGTAAAATGCATTTGACTTTCGTTTTGTTCAATTAGCTTTGTTGAATGCATTTGACTTTAATTTGACTCAGAAACTTTGTTTTAATGTGTTTGACTTTCATTTGATTCAATTAGGTTTGTTTGAATGTGTTTGACTTTCATTTGATTCAATTAGCTTTGTTTTGATGTGTTTGATTTTCATTTGATTCAATTAGCTTTGTAGAATGCATTTGACCCTCATTTGATTCAATTAGCTTTGTTGAATGTATTAGACTTCAATATAACTCAAAAAGCTTTGTTTGAATGAGTTTGACTTCCATTTAATTTAATTAGCTTTGTTTGAATGTGTTTGACTTTCGTTTGATTCAATTAGCATAATTGAATGCATTTGGCTTGCATTTGAGTCATAAAGCTTGTTTGAATGTGTTTGACTTTCATTTGATTTAATTAGCTTTGTTTGAATGTGTTTTACTTTCATTTGATTCAATTAGGATTGTTGAATGCATTTGGCTTTCATTTGATTCAATTAGCTTTGTAGAATGCATTTGAATTTCACTTGATTCATTTAGCTTTGTTGAATGCATTTGACTTTCATTTTATTAAAAAAGCTTTGTTTCAATGTGTTTGACATTCATTTGATTTAATTAGCTTTGTTTGAATGTGTTTGATTTTCATTTGATTTAATTAGCTTTGTAGAATGCATTTGACTTTCATTTGATTCAATTAGCTTTGTTTGAATGTGTTTGACTTTCATTTGATTCAATTAGCTTTGTTTGAAAGTGTGTTTGACTTTCATTTGATTCAATTAGCTTTGTAGAATGCATTTGACTTTCATTTTATTCAATTAGCTTTGTTGAATGCATTTGACTTTAATTTGATTCAAAAAGCTTTGTTTGAATGTGTTTGACTTTCATTTGATTTAATTAGCTTTGTAGAATGCATTTGACTTTCATTTGATTCAATTAGCTTTGTTTGAATGTGTTTGACTTTCATTTGATCCAATTAGCTTTGTTTGAATATGTTTCACTTTTAATTGATTTAATTACCTTTGTAGAATGCATTTGACATTAATTTTATTCAAAAAGCTTTGTTTGAATGGGTTTGACTATAATTTGATTTAATTAGCTCTGTTTGATTGTGTTTGACTTAAATTTGATTCATAAGTCTTGTTTGAATGTGTTTTACTTGAATTTGATTCAATTACCTTTTTTGAATGCATTAGACTTTAATTTTATTTAAAAAGCTTTATTTGAAAGTGTTTGACTTTCATTGGATTCAATTAGCTTTGTTAGAATGTGTTTAACTTTAATTTGATTCTATTAGCTTTGTAGAATGCATTTGACTTTCGTTTGATTCAATTAGCTTTGTTGAATGCATTTGACTTTAATTTGACTCAGAAACTTTGTTTTAATGTGTTAGACTTTCATTTGATTCAATTAGGTTTGTTTGAATGTGTTTGACTTTCATTTGATTCAATTAGCTTTGTTTTGATGTGTTTGATTTTTATTTGATTAAATTAGCTTTGTAGAATGTATTTGACCCTCATTTGATTCAATTAGCTTTGTTGAATGTATTAGACTTCAATATAACTCAAAAAGCTTTGTTTGAATGAGTTTGACTTCCATTTAATTTAATTAGCTTTGTTTGAATGTGTTTGACTTTCATTTGATTCAATTAGCATAATTGAATGCATTTGGCTTGCATTTGAGTCATAAAGCTTGTTTGAATGTGTTTGACTTTCATTTGATTCACTTAGCTTTGTTTGAATGTGTTTTACTTTCATTTGATTCAATTAGCATTGTTGAATGCATTTGGCTTTCATTTGATTCAATTAGCTTTGTAGAATGCATTTGAATTTCACTTGATTCAATTAGCTTTGTTGAATGCATTTGACTTTCATTTTAGTAAAAAAGCTTTGTTTCAATGTGTTTGACTTTCATTTGATTTAATTAGCTTTGTTTGAATGTGTTTGATTTTCATTTGATTTAATTAGCTTTGTAGAATGCTTTTGACTTTCATTTGATTCAATTAGCTTTGTTTGAATGTGTTTGACTTTCATTTGATTCAATTAGCTTTGTTTGAACGTGTGTTTGACTTTCATTTGATTCAATTAGCTTTGTAGAATGCATTTGACTTTCATTTTATTTAATTAGCTTTGTTGAATGCATTTGACTTTAATTTGATTCAAAAAGCTTTGTTTGAATGTGTTTGACTTTCATTTGATTCAATTAGCATTGTTGAATGCATTTGGCTTTCATTTGATTCAATTAGCTTTGTAGAATGCATTTGAATTTCACTTGATTCAATTAGCTTTGTTGAATGCATTTGACTTTCATTTTAGTAAAAAAGCTTTGTTTCAATGTGTTTGACTTTCATTTGATTTAATTAGCTTTGTTTGAATGTGTTTGATTTTCATTTGATTTAATTAGCTTTGTAGAATGCTTTTGACTTTCATTTGATTCAATTAGCTTTGTTTGAATGTGTTTGACTTTCATTTGATTCAATTAGCTTTGTTTGAACGTGTGTTTGACTTTCATTTGATTCAATTAGCTTTGTAGAATGCATTTGACTTTCATTTTATTTAATTAGCTTTGTTGAATGCATTTGACTTTAATTTGATTCAAAAAGCTTTGTTTGAATGTGTTTGACTTTCATTTGATTTAATTAGCTTTGTAGAATGCATTTGACTTTCATTTGATTCAATTAGCTTTGTTTGAATGTGTTTGACTTTCATTTGATCCAATTAGCTTTGTTTGAATGTGTTTCACTTTTAATTGATTTAATTAGCTTTGTAGAATGCATTTGACATTAATTTTATTCAAAAAGCTTTGTTTGAATGGGTTTGACTTTAATTTGATTTAATTAGCTCTGTTTGATTGTGATTGACTTAAATTTGATTCATAAGTCGTGTTTGAATGTGTTTGACTTTAATTTGATTCAATTACCTTTTTTGAATGCATTAGACTTTAATTTTATTTAAAAAGCTTTATTTGAATGTGTTTGACTTTCATTGGATTCAATTAGCTTTGTTAGAATGTGTTTAACTTTCATTTGATTCTATTAGCTTTGTAAAATGCATTTGACTTTCGTTTTATTCAATTAGCTTTGTTGAATGCATTTGACTTTAATTTGACTCAGAAACTTTGTTTTAATGTGTTTGACTTTCATTTGATTCAATTAGGTTTGTTTGAATGTGTTTGACTTTCATTTGATTCAATTAGCTTTGTTTTGATGTGTTTGATTTTCATTTGATTCAATTAGCTTTGTAGAATGCATTTGACCCTCATTTGATTCAATTAGCTTTGTTGAATGTATTAGACTTCAATATAACTCAAAAAGCTTTGTTTGAATGAGTTTGACTTCCATTTAATTTAATTAGCTTTGTTTGAATGTGTTTGACTTTCGTTTGATTCAATTAGCATAATTGAATGCATTTGGCTTGCATTTGAGTCATAAAGCTTGTTTGAATGTGTTTGACTTTCATTTGATTCAATTAGCTTTGTTTGAATGTGTTTTACTTTCATTTGATTCAATTAGCATTGTTGAATGCATTTGGCTTTCATTTGATTCAATTAGCTTTGTAGAATGCATTTGACTTTCATTTGATTCAATTAGCTTTGTTTAAATGTGTTTGACTTTCATTTGATCCAATTAGCTTTGTTTGAATATGTCTCACTTTTAATTTATTTAATTAGCTTTGTAGAATGCATTTGACATTAATTTTATTTAAAAATCTTTGTTTGAATGGGTTTGACTTTAATTTGATTTAATTAGCTCTGTTTGATTGTGTTTGACTTAAATTTGATTCATAAGTCTTGCTTGAATGTGTTTGACTTTAATTTGATTCAATTACCTTTTTTGAATGCATTAGACTTTAATTTGATTTAAAAAGCTTTATTTGAATGTGTTTGACTTTCATTGGATTCAATTAGCTTTGTTAGAATGTGTTTAACTTTCATTTGATTCTATTAGCTTTGTAAAATGCATTTGACTTTCGTTTTGTTCAATTAGCTTTGTTGAATGCATTTGACTTTAATTTGACTCAGAAACTTTGTTTTAATGTGTTTGACTTTCATTTGATTCAATTAGGTTTGTTTGAATGTGTTTGACTTTCATTTGATTCAATTAGCTTTGTTTTGATGTGTTTGATTTTCATTTGATTCAATTAGCTTTGTAGAATGCATTTGACCCTCATTTGATTCAATTAGCTTTGTTGAATGTATTAGACTTCAATATAACTCAAAAAGCTTTGTTTGAATGAGTTTGACTTCCATTTAATTTAATTAGCTTTGTTTGAATGTATTTGACTTTCGTTTGATTCAATTAGCATAATTGAATGCATTTGGCTTGCATTTGAGTCATAAAGCTTGTTTGAATGTGTTTGACTTTCATTTGATTTAATTAGCTTTGTTTGAATGTGTTTTACTTTCATTTGATTCAATTAGGATTGTTGAATGCATTTGGCTTTCATTTGATTCAATTAGCTTTGTAGAATGCATTTGAATTTCACTTGATTCATTTAGCTTTGTTGAATGCATTTGACTTTCATTTTATTAAAAAAGCTTTGTTTCAATGTGTTTGACATTCATTTGATTTAATTAGCTTTGTTTGAATGTGTTTGATTTTCATTTGATTTAATTAGCTTTGTAGAATGCATTTGACTTTCATTTGATTCAATTAGCTTTGTTTGAATGTGTTTGACTTTCATTTGATTCAATTAGCTTTGTTTGAAAGTGTGTTTGACTTTCATTTGATTCAATTAGCTTTGTAGAATGCATTTGACTTTCATTTTATTCAATTAGCTTTGTTGAATGCATTTGACTTTAATTTGATTCAAAAAGCTTTGTTTGAATGTGTTTGACTTTCATTTGATTTAATTAGCTTTGTAGAATGCATTTGACTTTCATTTGATTCAATTAGCTTTGTTTGAATGTGTTTGACTTTCATTTGATCCAATTAGCTTTGTTTGAATATGTTTCACTTTTAATTGATTTAATTACCTTTGTAGAATGCATTTGACATTAATTTTATTCAAAAAGCTTTGTTTGAATGGGTTTGACTATAATTTGATTTAATTAGCTCTGTTTGATTGTGTTTGACTTAAATTTGATTCATAAGTCTTGTTTGAATGTGTTTTACTTAAATTTGATTCAATTACCTTTTTTGAATGCATTAGACTTTAATTTTATTTAAAAAGCTTTATTTGAAAGTGTTTGACTTTCATTGGATTCAATTAGCTTTGTTAGAATGTGTTTAACTTTCATTTGATTCTATTAGCTTTGTAGAATGCATTTGACTTTCGTTTGATTCAATTAGCTTTGTTGAATGCATTTGACTTTAATTTGACTCAGAAACTTTGTTTTAATGTGTTAGACTTTCATTTGATTCAATTAGGTTTGTTTGAATGTGTTTGACTTTCATTTGATTCAATTAGCTTTGTTTTGATGTGTTTGATTTTCATTTGATTAAATTAGCTTTGTAGAATGTATTTGACCCTCATTTGATTCAATTAGCTTTGTTGAATGTATTAGACTTCAATATAACTCAAAAAGCTTTGTTTGAATGAGTTTGACTTCCATTTAATTTAATTAGCTTTGTTTGAATGTGTTTGACTTTCATTTGATTCAATTAGCATAATTGAATGCATTTGGCTTGCATTTGAGTCATAAAGCTTGTTTGAATGTGTTTGACTTTCATTTGATTCACTTAGCTTTGTTTGAATGTGTTTTACTTTCATTTGATTCAATTAGCATTGTTGAATGCATTTGGCTTTCATTTGATTCAATTAGCTTTGTAGAATGCATTTGAATTTCACTTGATTCATTTAGCTTTGTTGAATGCATTTGACTTTCATTTTAGTAAAAAAGCTTTGTTTCAATGTGTTTGACTTTCATTTGATTTAATTAGCTTTGTTTGAATGTGTTTGATTTTCATTTGATTTAATTAGCTTTGTAGAATGCTTTTGACTTTCATTTGATTCAATTAGCTTTGTTTGAATGTGTTTGACTTTCATTTGATTCAATTAGCTTTGTTTCAACGTGTGTTTGACTTTCATTTGATTCAATTAGCTTTGTAGAATGCATTTGACTTTCATTTTATTTAATTAGCTTTGTTGAATGCATTTGACTTTAATTTGATTCAAAAAGCTTTGTTTGAATGTGTTTGACTTTCATTTGATTTAATTAGCTTTGTAGAATGCATTTGACTTTCATTTGATTCAATTAGCTTTGTTTGAATGTGTTTGACTTTCATTTGATCCAATTAGCTTTGTTTGAATGTGTTTCACTTTTAATTGATTTAATTAGCTTTGTAGAATGCATTTGACATTAATTTTATTCAAAAAGCTTTTTTTGAATGGGTTTGACTTTAATTTGATTTAATTAGCTCTGTTTGATTGTGATTGACTTAAATTTGATTCATAAGTCGTGTTTGAATGTGTTTGACTTTAATTTGATTCAATTACCTTTTTTGAATGCATTAGACTTTAATTTTATTTAAAAAGCTTTATTTGAATGTGTTTGACTTTCATTGGATTCAATTAGCTTTGTTAGAATGTGTTTAACTTTCATTTGATTCTATTAGCTTTGTAAAATGCATTTGACTTTCGTTTTATTCAATTAGCTTTGTTGAATGCATTTGACTTTAATTTGACTCAGAAACTTTGTTTTAATGTGTTTGACTTTCATTTGATTCAATTAGGTTTGTTTGAATGTGTTTGACTTTCATTTGATTCAATTAGCTTTGTTTTGATGTGTTTGATTTTCATTTGATTCAATTAGCTTTGTAGAATGCATTTGACCCTCATTTGATTCAATTAGCTTTGTTGAATGTATTAGACTTCAATATAACTCAAAAAGCTTTGTTTGAATGAGTTTGACTTCCATTTAATTTAATTAGCTTTGTTTGAATGTGTTTGACTTTCGTTTGATTCAATTAGCATAATTGAATGCATTTGGCTTGCATTTGAGTCATAAAGCTTGTTTGAATGTGTTTGACTTTCATTTGATTCAATTAGCTTTGTTTGAATGTGTTTTACTTTCATTTGATTCAATTAGCATTGTTGAATGCATTTGGCTTTCATTTGATTCAATTAGCTTTGTAGAATGCATTTGAATTTCACTTGATTCATTTAGCTTTGTTGAATGCATTTTACTTTCATTTTATTAAAAAAGCTTTGTTTCAATGTGTTTGACATTCATTTGATTTAATTAGCTTTGTTTGAATGTGTTTGATTTTCATTTGATTTAATTAGCTTTGTAGAATGCATTTGACTTTCATTTGATTCAATTAGCTTTGTTTGAATGTGTTTGACTTTCATTTGATTCAATTAGCTTTGTTTGAAAGTGTGTTTGACTTTCATTTGATTCAATTAGCTTTGTAGAATGCATTTGACTTTCATTTTATTCAATTAGCTTTGTTGAATGCATTTGACTTTAATTTGATTCAAAAAGCTTTGTTTGAATGTGTTTGACTTTCATTTGATTTAATTAGCTTTGTAGAATGCATTTGACTTTCATTTGATTCAATTAGCTTTGTTTGAATGTGTTTGACTTTCATTTGATCCAATTAGCTTTGTTTGAATATGTTTCACTTTTAATTGATTTAATTACCTTTGTAGAATGCATTTGACATTAATTTTATTCAAAAAGCTTTGTTTGAATGGGTTTGACTATAATTTGATTTAATTAGCTCTGTTTGATTGTGTTTGACTTAAATTTGATTCATAAGTCTTGTTTGAATGTGTTTTACTTAAATTTGATTCAATTACCTTTTTTGAATGCATTAGACTTTAATTTTATTTAAAAAGCTTTATTTGAAAGTGTTTGACTTTCATTGGATTCAATTAGCTTTGTTAGAATGTGTTTAACTTTCATTTGATTCTATTAGCTTTGTAGAATGCATTTGACTTTCGTTTGATTCAATTAGCTTTGTTGAATGCATTTGACTTTAATTTGACTCAGAAACTTTGTTTTAATGTGTTAGACTTTCATTTGATTCAATTAGGTTTGTTTGAATGTGTTTGACTTTCATTTGATTCAATTAGCTTTGTTTTGATGTGTTTGATTTTCATTTGATTAAATTAGCTTTGTAGAATGTATTTGACCCTCATTTGATTCAATTAGCTTTGTTGAATGTATTAGACTTCAATATAACTCAAAAAGCTTTGTTTGAATGAGTTTGACTTCCATTTAATTTAATTAGCTTTGTTTGAATGTGTTTGACTTTCATTTGATTCAATTAGCATAATTGAATGCATTTGGCTTGCATTTGAGTCATAAAGCTTGTTTGAATGTGTTTGACTTTCATTTGATTCACTTAGCTTTGTTTGAATGTGTTTTACTTTCATTTGATTCAATTAGCATTGTTGAATGCATTTGGCTTTCATTTGATTCAATTAGCTTTGTAGAATGCATTTGAATTTCACTTGATTCATTTAGCTTTGTTGAATGCATTTGACTTTCATTTTAGTAAAAAAGCTTTGTTTCAATGTGTTTGACTTTCATTTGATTTAATTAGCTTTGTTTGAATGTGTTTGATTTTCATTTGATTTAATTAGCTTTGTAGAATGCTTTTGACTTTCATTTGATTCAATTAGCTTTGTTTGAATGTGTTTGACTTTCATTTGATTCAATTAGCTTTGTTTCAACGTGTGTTTGACTTTCATTTGATTCAATTAGCTTTGTAGAATGCATTTGACTTTCATTTTATTTAATTAGCTTTGTTGAATGCATTTGACTTTAATTTGATTCAAAAAGCTTTGTTTGAATGTGTTTGACTTTCATTTGATTTAATTAGCTTTGTAGAATGCATTTGACTTTCATTTGATTCAATTAGCTTTGTTTGAATGTGTTTGACTTTCATTTGATCCAATTAGCTTTGTTTGAATGTGTTTCACTTTTAATTGATTTAATTAGCTTTGTAGAATGCATTTGACATTAATTTTATTCAAAAAGCTTTTTTTGAATGGGTTTGACTTTAATTTGATTTAATTAGCTCTGTTTGATTGTGATTGACTTAAATTTGATTCATAAGTCGTGTTTGAATGTGTTTGACTTTAATTTGATTCAATTACCTTTTTTGAATGCATTAGACTTTAATTTTATTTAAAAAGCTTTATTTGAATGTGTTTGACTTTCATTGGATTCAATTAGCTTTGTTAGAATGTGTTTAACTTTCATTTGATTCTATTAGCTTTGTAAAATGCATTTGACTTTCGTTTTATTCAATTAGCTTTGTTGAATGCATTTGACTTTAATTTGACTCAGAAACTTTGTTTTAATGTGTTTGACTTTCATTTGATTCAATTAGGTTTGTTTGAATGTGTTTGACTTTCATTTGATTCAATTAGCTTTGTTTTGATGTGTTTGATTTTCATTTGATTCAATTAGCTTTGTAGAATGCATTTGACCCTCATTTGATTCAATTAGCTTTGTTGAATGTATTAGACTTCAATATAACTCAAAAAGCTTTGTTTGAATGAGTTTGACTTCCATTTAATTTAATTAGCTTTGTTTGAATGTGTTTGACTTTCGTTTGATTCAATTAGCATAATTGAATGCATTTGGCTTGCATTTGAGTCATAAAGCTTGTTTGAATGTGTTTGACTTTCATTTGATTCAATTAGCTTTGTTTGAATGTGTTTTACTTTCATTTGATTCAATTAGCATTGTTGAATGCATTTGGCTTTCATTTGATTCAATTAGCTTTGTAGAATGCATTTGAATTTCACTTGATTCATTTAGCTTTGTTGAATGCATTTTACTTTCATTTTATTAAAAAAGCTTTGTTTCAATGTGTTTGACATTCATTTGATTTAATTAGCTTTGTTTGAATGTGTTTGATTTTCATTTGATTTAATTAGCTTTGTAGAATGCATTTGACTTTCATTTGATTCAATTAGCTTTGTTTGAATGTGTTTGACTTTCATTTGATTCAATTAGCTTTGTTTGAACGTGTGTTTGACTTTCATTTGATTCAATTAGCTTTGTAGAATGCATTTGACTTTCATTTTATTCAATTAGCTTTATTGAATGCATTTGACTTTAATTTGATTCAAAAAGCTTTGTTTGAATGTGTTTGACTTTCATTTGATTTAATTAGCTTTGTAGAATGCATTTGACTTTCATTTGATTCAATTAGCTTTGTTTGAATGTGTTTGACTTTCATTTGATCCAATTAGCTTTGTTTGAATGTGTTTCACTTTTAATTGATTTAATTAGCTTTGTAGAATGCATTTGACATTAATTTTATTCAAAAAGCTTTGTTTGAATGAGTTTGACTTTAATTTGATTTAATTAGCTCTGTTTGATTGTGTTTGACTTAAATTTGATTCATAAGTCGTGTTTGAATGTGTTTGACTTTAATTTGATTCAATTACCTTTTTTGAATGCATTAGACTTTATTTTTATTTAAAAAGCTTTATTTGAATGTGTTTGACTTTCATTGGATTCAATTAGCTTTGTTAGAATGTGTTTAACTTTCATTTGATTCTATTAGCTTTGTAAAATGCATTTGACTTTCGTTTTATTCAATTAGCTTTGTTGAATGCATTTGACTTTAATTTGACTCAGAAACTTTGTTTTAATGTGTTTGACTTTCATTTGATTCAATTAGGTTTGTTTGAATGTGTTTGACTTTCATTTGATTCAATTAGCTTTGTTTTGATGTGTTTGATTTTCATTTGATTCAATTAGCTTTGTAGAATGCATTTGACTTTCATTTGATTCAATTAGCTTTGTTTGAATGTGTTTGACTTTCATTTGTTTCAATTAGCTTTGTTTGAACGTGTGTTTGACTTTCATTTGATTCAATTAGCTTTGTAGAATGCATTTGACTTTCATTTTATTCAATTAGCTTTGTTGAATACATTTGACTTTAATTTGATTCAAAAAGCTTTGTTTGAATGTGTTTGACTTTCATTTGATTTAATTAGCTTTGTAGAATGCATTTGACTTTCATTTGATTCAATTAGCTTTGTTTGAATGTGTTTGACTTTCATTTGATCCAATTAGCTTTGTTTGAATATGTTTCACTTTTAATTGATTTAATTAGCTTTGTAGAATGCATTTGACATTAATTTTATTCAAAAAGCTTTGTTTGAATGGGTTTGACTATAATTTTATTTAATTAGCTCTGTTTGATTGTGTTTGACTTAAATTTGATTCATAAGTCTTGTTTGAATGTGTTTTACTTGAATTTGATTCAATTACCTTTTTTGAATGCATTAGACTTTAATTTTATTTAAAAAGCTTTATTTGAAAGTGTTTGACTTTCATTGGATTCAATTAGCTTTGTTAGAATGTGTTTAACTTTCATTTGATTCTATTAGCTTTGTAGAATGCATTTGACTTTCGTTTGATTCAATTAGCTTTGTTGAATGCATTTGACTTTAATTTGACTCAGAAACTTTGTTTTAATGTGTTTGACTTTCATTTGATTCAATTAGGTTTGTTTGAATGTGTTTGACTTTCATTTGATTCAATTAGCTTTGTTTTGATGTGTTTGATTTTCATTTGATTAAATTAGCTTTGTAGAATGCATTTGACCCTCATTTGATTCAATTAGCTTTGTTGAATGTATTAGACTTCAATATAACTCAAAAAGCTTTGTTTGAATGAGTTTGACTTCCATTTAATTTAATTAGCTTTGTTTGAATGTGTTTGACTTTCGTTTGATTCAATTAGCATAATTGAATGCATTTGGCTTGCATTTGAGTCATAAATCTTGTTTGAATGTGTTTGACTTTCATTTGATTCACTTTGCTTTGTTTGAATGTGTTTTACTTTCATTTGATTCAATTAGCATTGTTGAATGCATTTGGCTTTCATTTGATTCAATTAGCTTTGTAGAATGCATTTGAATTTCACTTGATTCATTTAGCTTTGTTGAATGCATTTGACTTTCATTTTAGTAAAAAAGCTTTGTTTCAATGTGTTTGACTTTCATTTGATTTAATTAGCTTTGTTTGAATGTGTTTGATTTTCATTTGATTTAATTAGCTTTGTAGAATGCTTTTGACTTTCATTTGATTCAATTAGCTTTGTTTGAATGTGTTTGACTTTCATTTGATTCAATTAGCTTTGTTTGAACGTGTGTTTGACTTTCATTTGATTCAATTAGCTTTGTAGAATGCATTTGACTTTCATTTTATTTAATTAGCTTTGTTGAAAGCATTTGACTTTAATTTGATTCAAAAAGCTTTGTTTGAATGTGTTTCACTTTCATTTGATTTAATTAGCTTTGTAGAATGCATTTGACTTTCATTTGATTCAATTAGCTTTGTTTGAATATGTTTGACTTTCATTTGATCCAATTAGCTTTGTTTGAATGTGTTTCACTTTTAATTGATTTAATTAGCTTTGTAGAATGCATTTGACATTAATTTTATTCAAAAAGCTTTGTTTGAATGGGTTTGACTTTAATTTGATTTAATTAGCTCTGTTTGATTGTGTTTGACTTAAATTTGATTCATAAGTCGTGTTTGAATGTGTTTGACTTTAATTTGATTCAATTACCTTTTTTGAACGCATTAGACTTTAATTTTATTTAAAAAGCTTTATTTGAATGTGTTTGACTTTCATTGGATTCAATTAGCTTTGTTAGAATGTGTTTAACTTTCATTTGATTCTATTAGCTTTGTAAAATGCATTTGACTTTCGTTTTATTCAATTAGCTTTGTTGAATGCATTTGACTTTAATTTGACTCAGAAACTTTGTTTTAATGTGTTTGACTTTCATTTGATTCAATTAGGTTTGTTTGAATGTGTTTGACTTTCATTTGATTCAATTAGCTTTGTTTTGATGTGTTCGATTTTCATTTGATTCAATTAGCTTTGTAGAATGCATTTGACCCTCATTTGATTCAATTAGCTTTGTTGAATGTATTAGACTTCAATATAACTCAAAAAGCTTTGTTTGAATGAGTTTGACTTCCATTTAATTTAATTAGCTTTGTTTGAATGTGTTTGACTTTCGTTTGATTCAATTAGCATAATTGAATGCATTTGGCTTGCATTTGAGTCATAAAGCTTGTTTGAATGTGTTTGACTTTCATTTGATTCAATTAGCTTTGTTTGAATGTGTTTTACTTTCATTTGATTCAATTAGCATTGTTGAATGCATTTGGCTTTCATTTGATTCAATTAGCTTTGTAGAATGCATTTGAATTTCACTTGATTCATTTAGCTTTGTTGAATGCATTTGACTTTCATTTTATTAAAAAAGCTTTGTTTCAATGTGTTTGACATTCATTTGATTTAATTAGCTTTGTTTGAATGTGTTTGATTTTCATTTGATTTAATTAGCTTTGTAGAATGCATTTGACTTTCATTTGATTCAATTAGCTTTGTTTGAATGTGTTTGACTTTCATTTGATTCAATTAGCTTTGTTTGAACGTGTGTTTGACTTTCATTTGATTCAATTAGCTTTGTAGAATGCATTTGACTTTCATTTTATTCAATTAGCTTTGTTGAATGCATTTGACTTTAATTTGATTCAAAAAGCTTTGTTTGAATGTGTTTGACTTTCATTTGATTTAATTAGCTTTGTAGAATGCATTTGACTTTCATTTGATTCAATTAGCTTTGTTTGAATGTGTTTGACTTTCATTTTATCCAATTAGCTTTGTTTGAATGTGTTTCACTTTTAATTGATTTAATTAGCTTTGTAGAATGCATTTGACATTAATTTTATTCAAAAAGCTTTGTTTGAATGAGTTTGACTTTAATTTGATTTAATTAGCTCTGTTTGATTGTGTTTGACTTAAATTTGATTCATAAGTCGTGTTTGAATGTGTTTGACTTTAATTTGATTCAATTACCTTTTTTGAATGCATTAGACTTTAATTTTATTTAAAAAGCTTTATTTGAATGTGTTTGACTTTCATTGGATTCAATTAGCTTTGTTAGAATGTGTTTAACTTTCATTTGATTCTATTAGCTTTGTAAAATGCATTTGACTTTCGTTTTATTCAATTAGCTTTGTTGAATGCATTTGACTTTAATTTCACTCAGAAACTTTGTTTTAATGTGTTTGACTTTCATTTGATTCAATTAGGTTTGTTTGAATGTGTTTGACTTTCATTTGATTCAATTAGCTTTGTTTTGATGTGTTTGATTTTCATTTGATTCAATTAGCTTTGTAGAATGCATTTGACCCTCATTTGATTCAATTAGCTTTGTTGAATGTATTAGACTTCAATATAACTCAAAAAGCTTTGTTTGAATGAGTTTGACTTCCATTTAATTTAATTAGCTTTGTTTGAATGTGTTTGACTTTCGTTTGATTCAATTAGCATAATTGAATGCATTTGGCTTACATTTGAGTCATAAAGCTTGTTTGAATGTGTTTGACTTTCATTTGATTCACTTAGCTTTGTTTGAATGTGTTTTACTTTCATTTGATTCAAATAGCATTGTTGAATGCATTTAGCTTTCATTTGATTCAATTAGCTTTGTAGAATGCATTTGAATTTCACTTGATTCATTTAGCTTTGTTGAATGCATTTGACTTTCATTTTATTAAAAATGCTTTGTTTCAATGTGTTTGACATTCATTTGATTTAATTAGCTTTGTTTGAATGTGTTTGATTTTCATTTGATTTAATTAGCTTTGTAGAATGCATTTGACTTTCATTTGATTCAATTAGCTTTGTTTGAATGTGTTTGACTTTCATTTGATTCAATTAGCTTTGTTTGAAAGTGTGTTTGACTTTCATTTGATTCAATTAGCTTTGTAGAATGCATTTGACTTTCATTTTATTCAATTAGCTTTGTTGAATGCATTTGACTTTAATTTGATTCAAAAAGCTTTGTTTGAATGTGTTTGACTTTCATTTGATTTAATTAGCTTTGTAGAATGCATTTGACTTTCATTTGATTCAATTAGCTTTGTTTAAATGTGTTTGACTTTCATTTGATCCAATTAGCTTTGTTTGAATATGTCTCACTTTTAATTTATTTAATTAGCTTTGTAGAATGCATTTGACATTAATTTTATTCAAAAAGCTTTGTTTGAATGGGTTTGACTTTAATTTGATTTAATTAGCTCTGTTTGATTGTGTTTGACTTAAATTTGATTCATAAGTCTTGTTTGAATGTGTTTGACTTTAATTTGATTCAATTACCTTTTTTGAATGCATTAGACTTTAATTTGATTTAAAAAGCTTTATTTGAAAGTGTTTGACTTTCATTGGATTCAATTAGCTTTGTTAGAATGTGTTTAACTTTCATTTGATTCTATTAGCTTTGTAGAATGCATTTGACTTTCGTTTTATTCAATTAGCTTTGTTGAATGCATTTGACTTTAATTTGACTCAGAAACTTTGTTTTAATGTGTTTGACTTTCATTTGATTCAATTAGGTTTGTTTGAATGTGTTTGACTTTCATTTGATTCAATTAGCTTTGTTTTGATGTGTTTGATTTTCATTTAATTAAATTAGCTGTGTAGAATGCATTTGACCCTCATTTGATTCAATTAGCTTTGTTGAATGTATTAGACTTCAATATAACTCAAAAAGCTTTGTTTGAATGAGTTTGACTTCCATTTAATTTAATTAGCTTTGTTTGAATGTGTTTGACTTTCATTTGATTCAATTAGCATAATTAAATGTATTTGGCTTGCATTTGAGTCATAAAGCTTGTTTGAATGTGTTTGACTTTCATTTGATTCACTTAGCTTTGTTTGAATGTGTTTTACTTTCATTTGATTCAATTAGCATTGTTGAATGCATTTGGCTTTCATTTGATTCAATTAGCTTTGTAGAATGCATTTGAATTTCACTTGATTCATTTAGCTTTGTTGAATGCATTTGACTTTCATTTTATTAAAAAAGCTTTGTTTCAATGTGTTTGACTTTCATTTGATTTAATTAGCTTTCTTTGAATGTGTTTGATTTTCATTTGATTTAATTAGCTTTGTAGAATGCTTTTGACTTTCATTTGATTCAATTAGCTTTGTTTGAATGTGTTTGACTTTCATTTGATTCAATTAGCTTTGTTTGAACGTGTGTTTGACTTTCATTTGATTCAATTAGCTTTGTAGAATGCATTTGACTTTCATTTTATTCAATTAGCTTTGTTGAATGCATTTGACTTTAATTTGGTTCAAAAAGCTTTGTTAGAATGTGTTTGACTTTCATTTGATTTAATTAGCTTTGTAGAATGCATTTGACTTTCATTTGATTCAATTAGCTTTGTTTGAATGTGTTTGACTTTCATTTGATCCAATTAGCTTTGTTTGAATGTGTTTCACTTTTAATTGATTTAATTAGCTTTGTAGAATGCATTTGACATTAATTTTATTCAAAAAGCTTTGTTTGAATGGGTTTGACTTTAATTTGATTTAATTAGCTCTGTTTGATTGTGATTGACTTAAATTTGATTCATTAGTCTTGTTTGAATGTGTTTGACTTTAATTTGATTCAATTACCTTTTTTGAATGCATTAGACTTTAATTTGATTTAAAAAGCTTTATTTGAATGTGTTTGACTTTCATTGGATCAATTAGCTTTGTTAGAATGTGTTTAACTATCATTTGATTCTATTAGCTTTGTAGAATGCATTTGACTTTCGTTTGTTTTAATTAGCGTTGTTGAATGCATTTGACTTTAATTTGGCTCAGAAACTTTGTTTTAATGTGTTTGACTTTCATTTGATTCAATTAGGTTTGTCTGAATGTGTTTGACTTTCATTTGATTCAATTAGCTTTGTTTTGATGTGTTTGATTTTCATTTGATTCAATTAGCTTTGTAGTATGCATTCGACCCTCATTTCATTCAATTAGCTTTGTTGAATGTATTAGACTTCAATATAACTCAAAAAGATTTGTTTGAATGAGTTTGACTTCCATTTAATTTATTTAGCTTTGTTTGAATGTGTTTGACTTTCATTTGATTCAATTAGCATAATTGATTGCATTTGAGTTATAAAGCTTGTTTTAATGTGTTTGACTTTCATTTGATTCAATTAGCTTTGTTTGAATGTGTTTTACTTTCATTTGATTCAATTAGCGTTGTTGAATGCATTTGGCTTTCATTTGATTTAATTTGCTTTGTAGAATGCATTTGAATTTCACTTGATTCATTTAGCTTTGTTGAATGCATTTGACTTTCATTTTATTAAAAAAGCTTTGTTTCAATGTGTTTGACTTTCATTTGATTTCATTAGCTTTGTTTGAATGTGTTTGATTTTCATTTGATTTATTTAGCTTTGTAGAATGCATTTGACTTTCATTTGATTCAATTAGCTTTGTTTGAATGTGTTTGACTTTCATTTGATTCAATTAGTTTTGTTTGAATGTGTGTTTGACTTTCATTTGATTTAATTAGCTTTGTAGAATGCATTTGACTTTCATTTTATTCAATTAGCTTTGTTGAATGCATTTGACTTTAATTTGGTTCAAAAAGCTTTGTTAGAATGTGTTTGACTTTCATTTGATTTAATTAGCTTTGTAGAATGCATTTGACTTTCATTTGATTCAATTAGCTTTGTTTGAATGTGTTTGACTTTCATTTGATCCAATTAGCGTTGTTTGAATGTGTTTCACTTTTAATTGATTTAATTAGCTTTGTAGAATGCATTTGACATTAATTTTATTCAAAAAGCTTTGTTTGAATGGGTTTGACTTTAATTTGATTTAATTAGCTCTGTTTGATTGTGATTGACTTAAATTTGATTCATTAGTCTTGTTTGAATGTGTTTTACTTTAATTTGATTCAATTACCTTTTTTGAATGCATTAGACTTTAATTTGATTTAAAAAGCTTTATTTGAATGTGTTTGACTTTCATTGGATCAATTAGCTTTGTTAGAATGTGTTTAACTTTCATTTGATTATATTAGCTTTGTAGAATCCATTTGACTTTCGTTTGATTCAATTAGCTTTGTTGAATGCATTTGACTTTAATTTGACTCAGAAACTTTGTTTTAATGTGTTTGACTTTCATTTGATTCAATTAGGTTTGTTTGAATGTGTTTGACTTTCATTTGATTCAATTAGCTTTGTTTTGATGTGTTTGATTTTCATTTGATTAAATTAGCTGTGTAGAATGCATTTGACCCTCATTTGATTCAATTAGCTTTGTTGAATGTATTAGACTTCAATATAACTCAAAAAGCTTTGTTTGAATGAGTTTGACTTCCATTTAATTTAATTAGCTTTGTTTGAATGTGTTTGACTTTCATTTGATTCAATTAGCATAATTAAATGTATTTGGCTTGCATTTGAGTCATAAAGCTTGTTTGAATGTGTTTGACTTTCATTTGATTCACTTAGCTTTGTTTGAATGTGTTTTACTTTCATTTGATTCAATTAGCATTGTTGAATGCATTTGGCTTTCATTTGATTCAATTAGCTTTGTAGAATGCATTTGAATTTCACTTGATTCATTTAGCTTTGTTGAATGCATTTGACTTTCATTTTATTAAAAAAGCTTTGTTTCAATGTGTTTGACTTTCATTTGATTTAATTAGCTTTCTTTGAATGTGTTTGATTTTCATTTGATTTAATTAGCTTTGTAGAATGCTTTTGACTTTCATTTGATTCAATTAGCTTTGTTTGAATGTGTTTGACTTTCATTTGATTCAATTAGCTTTGTTTGAACGTGTGTTTGACTTTCATTTGATTCAATTAGCTTTGTAGAATGCATTTGACTTTCATTTTATTCAATTAGCTTTGTTGAATGCATTTGACTTTAATTTGGTTCAAAAAGCTTTGTTAGAATGTGTTTGACTTTCATTTGATTTAATTAGCTTTGTAGAATGCATTTGACTTTCATTTGATTCAATTAGCTTTGTTTGAATGTGTTTGACTTTCATTTGATCCAATTAGCTTTGTTTGAATGTGTTTCACTTTTAATTGATTTAATTAGCTTTGTAGAATGCATTTGACATTAATTTTATTCAAAAAGCTTTGTTTGAATGGGTTTGACTTTAATTTGATTTAATTAGCTCTGTTTGATTGTGATTGACTTAAATTTGATTCATTAGTCTTGTTTGAATGTGTTTGACTTTAATTTGATTCAATTACCTTTTTTGAATGCATTAGACTTTAATTTGATTTAAAAAGCTTTATTTGAATGTGTTTGACTTTCATTGGATCAATTAGCTTTGTTAGAATGTGTTTAACTTTCATTTGATTCTATTAGCTTTGTAGAATGCATTTGACTTTCGTTTGTTTTAATTAGCGTTGTTGAATGCATTTGACTTTAATTTGGCTCAGAAACTTTGTTTTAATGTGTTTGACTTTCATTTGATTCAATTAGGTTTGTCTGAATGTGTTTGACTTTCATTTGATTCAATTAGCTTTGTTTTGATGTGTTTGATTTTCATTTGATTCAATTAGCTTTGTAGTATGCATTCGACCCTCATTTCATTCAATTAGCTTTGTTGAATGTATTAGACTTCAATATAACTCAAAAAGATTTGTTTGAATGAGTTTGACTTCCATTTAATTTATTTAGCTTTGTTTGAATGTGTTTGACTTTCATTTGATTCAATTAGCATAATTGATTGCATTTGAGTCATAAAGCTTGTTTGAATGTGTTTGACTTTCATTTGATTCAATTAGCTTTGTTTGAATGTGTTTTACTTTCATTTGATTCAATTAGCATTGTTGAATGCATTTGGCTTTCATTTGATTTAATTTGCTTTGTAGAATGCATTTGAATTTCACTTGATTCATTTAGCTTTGTTGAATGCATTTGACTTTCATTTTATTAAAAAAGCTTTGTTTCAATGTGTTTGACTTTCATTTGATTTCATTAGCTTTGTTTGAATGTGTTTGATTTTCATTTGATTTATTTAGCTTTGTAGAATGCATTTGACTTTCATTTGATTCAATTAGCTTTGTTTGAATGTGTTTGACTTTCATTTGATTCAATTAGTTTTGTTTGAATGTGTGTTTGACTTTCATTTGATTTAATTAGCTTTGTAGAATGCATTTGACTTTCATTTTATTCAATTAGCTTTGTTGAATGCATTTGACTTTAATTTGGTTCAAAAAGCTTTGTTAGAATGTGTTTGACTTTCATTTGATTTAATTAGCTTTGTAGAATGCATTTGACTTTCATTTGATTCAATTAGCTTTGTTTGAATGTGTTTGACTTTCATTTGATCCAATTAGCGTTGTTTGAATGTGTTTCACTTTTAATTGATTTAATTAGCTTTGTAGAATGCATTTGACATTAATTTTATTCAAAAAGCTTTGTTTGAATGGGTTTGACTTTAATTTGATTTAATTAGCTCTGTTTGATTGTGATTGACTTAAATTTGATTCATTAGTCTTGTTTGAATGTGTTTTACTTTAATTTGATTCAATTACCTTTTTTGAATGCATTAGACTTTAATTTGATTTAAAAAGCTTTATTTGAATGTGTTTGACTTTCATTGGATCAATTAGCTTTGTTAGAATGTGTTTAACTTTCATTTGATTATATTAGCTTTGTAGAATCCATTTGACTTTCGTTTGATTCAATTAGCTTTGTTGAATGCATTTGACTTTAATTTGACTCAGAAACTTTGTTTTAATGTGTTTGACTTTCATTTGATTCAATTAGGTTTGTTTGAATGTGTTTGACTTTCATTTGATTCAATTAGCTTTGTTTTGATGTGTTTGATTTTCATTTGATTCAATTAGTTTTGTAGAATGCATTTGACCCTCATTTGATTCAATTAGCTTTGTTGAATGTATTAGACTTCAATATAACTTAAAAAGCTTTGTTTGAATGAGTTTGACTTCCATTTAATTTAATTAGCTTTGTTTGAATGTGTTTGACTTTCATTTGATTCAATTAGCATAATTGAATGCATTTGGCTTGCATTTGAGTCATAAAGCTTGTTTGAATGTGTTTGACTTTCATTTGATTCAATTAGCTTTGTTTGATTGTGTTTGACTTTCATTTGATTCAATTAGCTTTGAATAAATGCATTTTGACTTTCATTTGATTTAAAAAGCTTTGTTTGAATGTGTTTGACTTTCATTTGATTCAATTAGCATAATTGAATGCATTTGGCTTGCATTTTTGTCATAAAGCTTGTTTGAATGTGTTTGACTTTCATTCGATTTAATTAGCTTTGTTTGAATGTGTTTAAACTAAATTTGATCCAAAAAGCTTTGTTTGTATGTGTTTGACTTTCATTTGATTCAATTAGCTTTGTTTGAATGTGTTTGTCTTTCATTTGATTCAATTAGCTTTGTAGAATGCATTTGACTTTCGTTTTATTCAATTAGCTTTGTTGAATGCATTTGACTTTCATTTGATTTAAAAAGCTTTGTTTGAATGTGTTTGACTTTCATTTGATTCAATTAGCTTTGTTTGAATGTGTTTGACTTACATTTGATTCAATTAGCTTTGTTTGAATGTGTTTGACTTTCATTTGATTCAATTAGCTTTGTAGAATGCATTTGACTTTCGTTTTATTTCAATTAGCTTTGTTGAATGCAGTTGACTTTAATTTGAATCAAAAAGCTTTGTTTGAATGTGTTTGACTTTCATTTGATTTAATTAGCTTTGTAGAATGCATTTGACTTTCATTTGATTCAATTAGCTTTGTTTGAATGTGTTTGACTTTCATTTGATCCAATTAGCTTTGTTTGAATGTGTTTTACTTTTAATTGATTTAATTAGCTTTGTAGAATGCATTTGACATAAATTTTATTCAAAAAGCTTTGTTTGAATGGGTTTGACTTTAATTTGATTTAATTAGCTCTATTTGATTGTGTTTGACTTAAATTTGATTCATAAGTCGTGTTTCAATGTGTTTGACTTTAATTTGATTCAATTACCTTTGTTGAATGCATTAGACTTTAATTTGATTTAAAAAGCTTTATTTGAATGTGTTTGACTTTCATTGGATTCAATTAGCTTTGTTAGAATGTGTTTAACTTTCATTTGATTCTATTAGCTTTGTAAAATTTATTTGACTTTCGTTTGATTTAATTTGCTTTGTTGTATGCATTTGACTTTAATTTGACTCAAAAACTTTGTTTTAATGTGTTTGACTTTCATTTGATTCAATTAGCTTTGTTTGAATGTGTTTGACTTTCATTTGATTCAATTAGCTTTGTTTAAATGGATTTGACTTTCATTTGATTTAAAAAGCTTTGTTTGAATGTGTTTGACTTTCATTTGATTCAATTAGCATAATTGAATGCATTTGGCTTGCATTGTAGTCATAAAGCATGTTTGAATGTGTTTGACTTTCATTTGATTTAATTAGCTTTGTTTGAATGTGTTTAACTTAAATTTGATCCAAAAAGCTTTGTTTGAATGTGTTTGACTTTCATTTGATTCAAGTAGCTTTGTAGAATGCATTTGACTTTCGTTTTATTCAATTAGCTTTGTTGAATGCATTTGACTTTAATTTGATTCAAAAAGCTTTGTTTGAATGTGTTTGACTTTCATTTGATTTAATTAGCTTTGTAGAATGCATTTGACTTTCATTTGATTCAATTAGCTTTGTTTGAATGTGTTTGACTTTCATTTGATCCAATTAGCTTTGTTTGAATGTGTTTCACTTTTAATTGATTTAATTAGCTTTGTAGAATGCATTTGACAATAATTTTATTCAAAAAGCTTTGTTTGAATGGGTTTGACTTTAATTTGATTTAATTAGCTCTGTTTGATTGTGTTTGACTTAAATTTGATTCATAAGTCTTGTTTGAATGTGTTTGACTTTAATTTGATTCAATTACCTTTGTTGAATGCATTAGACTTTAATTTGATTTAAAAAGTTTTATATGAATGTGTTTGACTTTTATTGGATTCAATTAGCTTTGTTAGAATGTGTTTAACTTTCATTTGATTCTATTAGCTTTGTAGAATGCATTTGACTTTTGTTTGATTCAATTATCTTTGTTGAATGCATTTGACTTTAATTTGACTCAAAAACTTTGTTTTAATGTGTTTGACTTTTATTTGATTCCATTAGCTTTGTTTTGATGTGTTTGACTTTCATTTGATTCAATTAGCTTTGTAGAATGCATTTGACCCTCATTTGATTCAATTAGCTTTGTTGAATGTATTGGACTTCTATATAATTCCAAAAGCTTTGTTTGAATGAGTTTGACTTCCATTTAATTTAATTAGTTTTGTTTGAATGTGTTTGACTTTCATTTGATTCAATTAGCATAATTGAATGCATTTGGCTTGCATTTGAGTGATAAAGTTTGTTTGAATGTGTTTGACTTTCATTTTATTCAATTAGCTTTGTTTGAATGTGTTTTACTTTCATTTGATTCAATTAGCATTGTTGAATGCATTTATCTTTCATTTTATTCAATTAGCTTTGTTTGATTGTATTAGACTTTCATTTGATCCAATTAGCTTTGTTTAAATGCATTTGACTTTCATTTGATTTAAAAAGCTTTGTTTGAATGTGTTCGACTTTCATTTGATTCAATTAGCATAATTGAATGCATTTGGCTTGCATTTTAGTCATAAAGCTTATTTGAATGTGTTTGACTTTCATTTGATTTAATTAGCTTTGTTTGAATGTGTTTAACTTAAATTTGATCCAAAAAGCTTTGTTTGAATGTGTTTGACTTTCATTTTATTCAATTAGCTTTGTTTGATTGTGTTTGACTTTCATTTGATTCAATTAGCTTTGTAGAATGCATTTGACTTTTGTTTTATTCAATTAGCTTTGTTGAATGCATTTGACTTTAATTTGATTCAAAAAGTTTTGTTTGAATGTGTTTGACTTTCATTTGATTTAATTAGCTTTGTAGAATGCATTTAACTTTCATTTGATTCAATTAGCTTTGTTAAAATGTGTTTGACTTTTATTTGATTCAATTACCTTTGTTGAATGCATTAGACTTTAATTTGATTTAAAAAGTTTTATTTGAATGTGTTTGACTTTCATTGGATTCAATTAGCTTTGTTAGAATGTGTTTAACTTTCATTTGATTCTATTAGCTTTGTAGATTGCATTTGACTTTTGTTTGATTAAACTAGCTTTGTTGAATGCATTTGACTTTAATTTCACTCAAAAACTTTGTTTTAATGTGTTTGACTTTCATTTGATTCAATTAGGTTTGTTTGAATGTGTTTGACTTTCATTTGATTTAATTAGCTTTGTAGAATGCATTTGACTTTCATTTGATTCAATTAGCTTTGTTTGAACGTGTTTGACTTTTATTTGATCCAATTAGCTTTGTTTGAATGTGTTTCACTTTTAATTGATTTAATTAGCTTTGTAGAATGCATTTGACTTTAATTTTATTCAAAAAGCTTTGTTTGAATGGGTTTGACTTTAATTTGATTTAATTAGCTCTGTTTGATTGCGTTTGACTTAAATTTGATTCATAAGTCTTGTTTGAATGTGTTTGACTTTTATTTGATTCAATTACCTTTGTTGAATGCATTAGACTTTAATTTGATTTACAAAGCTTTATTTGAATGTGTTTGACTTTCATTGGATTCAATTAGCTTTGTTAGAATGTGTTTAACTTTCATTTGATTCTATTAGCTTTGTAGAATGCATTTGACTTTTGTTTGATTCAATTAGCTTTGTTGAATGCATTTGACTTTAATTTGACTCAAAAACTTTGTTTTAATGTGTTTGACTTTCATTTGATTCAATTAGGTTTGTTTGAATGTGTTTGACTTTCATTTGATTCAATTAGCTTTGTTTCGATGTGTTTGACTTTCATTTGATTCAATTAGCTTTGTAGAATGCATTAGACCCTCATTTGATTCAATTAGCTTTGTTTAATGTATTAGACTTCAATATAATTCCAAAAGCTTTGATTGAATGAGTTTGACTTCCATTTAATTTAATTAGCTTTGTTTGAATGTGTTTGACTTTCATTTGATTCAATTAGCATAATTGAATGCATTTTGCTTGCATTTGAGTCATAAAGTTTGTTTGAATGTGTTTGACTTTCATTTTATTCAATTAGCTTTGTTTGAATGTGTTTTACTTTCATTTGATTCAATTAGCATTGTTGAATGCATTTGGCTTTTATTTTATTCAATTAGCTTTGTTTGATTGTATTAGACTTTCATTTGATCCAATTAGCTTTGTTTAAATGCATTTGACTTTCATTTGATTTAAATTGCTTTGTTTGAATGTGTTTGACTTTCATTTGATTCAATTAGCATAATTGAATGCATTTGGCTTGCATTTTAGTCATAAAGCTTGTTTGAATGTGTTTGACTTTCATTTGATTTAATTAGCTTTGTTTGATTGTGTTTAACTTAAATTTGATCCAAAAAGCTTTGTTTGAATGTGTTTGACTTTCATTTGATTCAATTAGCTTTGTTTGAATGTGTTTGACTTTCATTTGGTTCAATTAGCTTTATTGAATGCATTAGACTTTCATTGGATTCAATTAGCTTTGTAGAATGCATTTGACATTCATATTATTCCAAAAGCTTTGTTTAAATGGGTTTGACTTTTATTTGATTCAATTAGCTTTGTTGAATGCATTAGACTTTAACTTGATTCAAAAAGATTTATTTGATTGTGATTGGCTTTCATTGGATTAAATTAGCTATGTTTGAATGTGTTTAACGTTGATTTGATTCAATTAGCTTTGTAGAATGCATTTGAATTTCACTTGATTCATTTAGCTTTGTTGAATGCATTTGACTTTCGTTTTATTAAAAAAGCTTTGTTTCAATGTGTTTGACTTTCATTTGATTTAATTAGCTTTGTTTGAATGTGTTTGATTTTCATTTGATTTAATTAGCTTTGTAGAATGCATTTGACTTTCATTTGATTCAATTAGCTTTGTTTGAATGTGTTTGACTTTCATTTGATTCAATTAGCTTTGTTTGAATGTGCGTTTGACTTTAATTTGATTCAATTAGCTTTGTAGAATGCATTTGATATTCTGATGCAAATCACGAAAATCCTATTAGTCCTAGTCACAATTTTCATCCAAGTCCAAGCACAAGTCCAAGTTACGGTTCATCCAAAGAAGTGATACTAGCGAAATCATTTGAAGACCAAACCTTGGATTCTTTTGCTGCCCATGGTCCGTTTTGTTTTAATCATGGATTGACTTGCTTAATTGCTCATTAGAGCACGTTAATTGAAGCCTTTTGAACATCCATTTCAGTTGGAAAGACGTGGGAATGGAGAGGAATTCAAGGAGAAACTTTAGTGCATGAATGAAGAAGGAGGCGTGAATCAAGGGGGGTTACAAGTGTTACCCCAACGGTTTTGCTGAATTCTTGTAGCTGTTTTCTTTGCTAGTTTAAATCAGTTTAATGAAGGAAGTTAAGGGGAATGTGAAGCCTAAAAGTCTGCCTCATGTGGGCGTAATTCTAGGCTTAAGTTTAGCTTCTTTGTCTAGTTGTAATAAATCAGTCTTTTGCTTCTTTAAGTTAAGCAATGATTGTTAGTTCTTTTAGTTGCTTATAAAAGGCATGTAATGGTAGTTTGTAATCAGATTTTGATCAATGAAATAGAGCTTTTGCTTGAACTTAAAAACTGATTATTTGTTTGTGAAATAACCGTTTTTTGTACCAAGTTAGACTTGAAGAGATTGAGTGGTCAAGTGAGTAATCCTTCCATACAATTTGAACTTAGTAGGTTGAGTGAGAAATCCTTTCCTTCATATCCTCGTTTGTTAAGTGAGTAATCCTTACAAACCTACACCTAAATTCTACAAAAACGTATCTAAACACCAACCTAAAATCAATCCTTTGCTTAAGCTTGATTCTTTAACTTGTTTAAACTAATTTCATCTATTAGTTTTTACATCATTTGGCGCGTCAGGTAGGGGGAGTTTCTGTCTAAATGGATCAAGCAAACCCAAATGAAACCGTTGACCAAAGGAGACTTAGAATTATGGAGGAAAACCAACAAAGGCTCTTGGAAACCAATGAGCAATTACATGGTAATATAATGGCTCTAATGGCTCGTTTGTTGACACAAGAACAAAGGGATGGGCGTCAAAACCCTCCTAGATATGATGACAAGAGTCTAAAGGTGGATGTAGACCTTTTTGATGGTACTCTTGACCCTGAGAAGTACTTGGAGTGGGAGCAATCACTTGAGAGGTACTTTGAGTTCAAAGACGTTGAGGAAGATGAACAAAAGTACAAGATTGCTAAGGTGAAGATAGCCAAGTATGCTGAAACTTGGTTGAAAGGAGTCCAAAGAAAACGAGAAAGCAATGGTAAAACTCGTATTTCTACATGGACCAAGCTACGAAAGAAACTTAGGGAACGTTTTGTGCCTTCTAATTACAAATAATCCATGTATGTTAAATGGAGTACCTTGCAACAAGGTAGTAGTAGTGTGGAGGAGTATATAAAAGAGTTTGAAAAATTGTCCATTATTTGTGAAATAGTGGAAAATGAGGATTTGAAACTAGGGAGGTTTATGGCTGGTCTAGATAAGGAGATCCTTGAAAAGATAGAAGTGCAACCCAATTTGACTTTTGATGAAACTTGCAAACTTGCTGTTAAGTTTGATAATCAAAAGAAAAAGAAAAAGCCTTCTAATCCATTTGAGCCAAAATACAAACGCCCATTCAATCCACCAAAAGAAAACTCTTCTTTTCCAAATTCAACCAAAAGAAACCAAAGTTCCTTTGACCCAAAAGAAAAAGGCAAAGCTGTTGCTAAAACCGGGGACTTGAGTGACATAGTGTGTTTTAAGTGTCATGGAAGAGGACACTACAAGAGGGATTGTCCTAATACTAGAGCTTTAACCATGAGAGAGCTAAAAAATATGATGGCTCAACCTTTTAGCCTAGATGAGGAGTTAGAGGATGAAAATGTTGTTGAAAATGACCCTTTGGAATCTTATGATTCTAATGAAGAGGAGGAACAAGGTGATGATTGTTTCCCCGAAAAAAACAGCCTAGTCTTGAGGAGAGCTTTACAAATGCAAGTTGAGGTTGAAAGAAGCCCTTTGCAAAGAGAGAATGTCTTTTTAACCAAATGCAAGGTTAATGGAGATGTTTGTGACTTAATTGTTGATAGTGGTAGTGAAGCGAATGTTGTATCAGGTGACCTTGTGAAAAAACTTGATTTGAAAACCACTAGACACCCTACCCCTTACAAATTGAGTTGGCTTGATAAGAGTAAGAGTACGGGAGTTAGGAGACAATGCTTAGTAAAATTTCAGATTGGTTCTTATGTTGATGAGATTTTGTGTGATGTCATTCCTATGGATGCATGTCACGTTTTATTAGGAAGACCATGGCAAAGTGATAGAAAATCAATCCATGATGGTCTAACTAATACCTATACTATCACCCACCAAGGCAGCAAGAAAGTGTTGCATCCCTTACCACCACAAATAAAGATTCCCCAAACACAACTCCCACCACCACAAACACCACAAAAAGAGCCCAAAAGAAAGGAAATCTTGTTACTTTCTTTCAAAGAATTCGAAAAGACCTTAGAGAAGGAAGATGAGGTGTTTTTGTTGTTGTCTAAGGAGGAGCATGAAGGGTTTGTTCAACAAAACCCTAGGTTGGCCGAATTAGTCAAAGCTTATGAGGATGTTTTTCCTAATGAGTTGCCTTTAGGATTACCTCCCATGCGTGGGATAGAACATCAAATTGACCTAATTCCGGGAGCACCCCTTCCTAACAAACCACCTTATAGATGTAATCCCATGGAAACTAAAGAGTTGCAAAAACAAATTGAGGAGTTGATGCAAATGGGTTATGTGAGAGAGTATATGAGTCCTTGTGCTGTTCCTACCTTGTTAGTGCCTAAAAAAGATGGAACATGGAGGATGTGTATTGATAGTAGGGCTGTGAACAATATAACCATTAAGTATAGGTTTCCCATACCTAGGCTTGATGATATGTTGGATGAGTTGAGCGGAGCTAGAGTGTTTTCAAAAATTGATTTGAGAAGTGGGTATCACCAAATTCGTATGAGGGAGGGTGATGAGTGGAAAACAGCTTTTAAAACCAAGCATGGGTTGTATGAATGGCTTGTTATGCCATTTGGTTTAACAAATGCCCCAAGTACTTTCATGAGGCTTATGAATGAAATGTTGAGACCTTTTCTGGGGAGGTTTGTAGTTGTTTACTTAGATGATATTCTCATCTATAGTACAAATGAGGAAGATCATTTGAGGCATTTGGAAGAAATCTTTAGAACTTTGAGGGAAAAAAAATTGTATGGGAAGTTGGAGAAGTGTCACTTTTTGCTAACCGAAATTGTTTTTCTTGGTTACATTGTTTCAGGTGATGGAATCAAGGTGGATCCAAGCAAAATAGAAGCCATTGCTTCGTGGCCTATCCCAAAAACCATAACTGAAGTTCGTTCATTTCATGGACTAACCTCTTTCTATAGAAGGTTCATTAAGAACTTTAGTACCCTTATGGCTCCTATCACCGAGTGTACAAAGAAAGGAACCTTCCAATGGAACCCTCAAGCTCAAGAAGCGTTTGAACTAGTGAAAAAAAAGATGTGTGAGGCACCTGTTTTAGCCTTACCTGACTTCATGAAACCCTTTGAAGTTGAGTGTGATGCAAGTGGGAAGGGAATAGGGGCTGTCCTAATCCAAGAAAAAAAAACCCTTTGCCTACTTTAGTGAGAAATTGAGCCAAGGGAAATTGAACTATTCCACTTATGACATAGAATTTTATGCCATGGTTCGAGCCTTAGATCATTGGTCACATTATTTGAGGCCACAACCATTCATCTTGCATTCGGATCATGAGTCTTTGAGGTTCATACATGGCCAAAAAAAACTAAATGCTAGGCATGCTAAGTGGGTAGAATTCTTACAATCATTCAACTTTGCTACAAAATATAAGCAAGGGAGAACCAACATCGTGGCTGATGCATTGTCAAGGAGGCATACTCTTCTTGGAATCATGGAGGCTAAGGTCCTTGGTTTTGAAATTATGAAAGAAGCTTACAAAGATGACCATGAACTTATGGAAATCATTGAAGCTTGCAGACATGGAGTAAATGGTCAATTCGTGATGGTGGATGGTTTTCTTTTCAAAGGAAACAAACTTTGTGTTCCTAAAGGGGCAATTCGTGACTTATTGATAAGGGAAGCTCATGGAGGAGGCCTTGCTGGTCATATGGGTATTCAAAAGACCCTAGAGATCTTGCAAAGTCATTTTTATTGGCCAAAGATGCTAGCTAACGTGCACCAAATCCTAGCTAGATGTTCTACTTGTCAAAGGGCTAAAATGACCTTCCATAGAGGTGAATACAAGCCTTTGCCAATTCCCGAAAGACCTTGGGAGGATTTGAGTATGGATTTCATCATGGCCTTGCCTAGAACAGCTCGTGGAAAAGATTCAATCATGGTGGTTGTTGATCGGTTTTCAAAGATGGCCCATTTCATTGCTTGTAAAAAAGTGGATGATGCTTATAACGTGGCTCAACTTTTTTTCAAGGAGGTGGCTAAGTTACATGGTTTACCTAGAACCATTGTTTCAGATCGTGATACAAAGTTTGTGAGCCATTTTTGGAAGTCCTTATGGAGGCTCGTGGGTACTGTTTTGGGGTTTTCTGATGTCCTGCGGGAGAGTTACAATTCCGAGACTGGAACCGGACGCCTGTACCTGCAAAATAACGGAGACTCCTGTGAGCTCCGCCTCCAACGGTCAAGTTAGTACCTGATTAAGGAGTAATTAATGCGGAAATTAAAGTAATAAGGTCTCTCTAGGTGAGAGTGTTTAATATAGGTAATCTGCTTTGTTAGCGAGATCAGCCGGTTATTAGTGTGTTCCGTAATGTTTTTCGCGTGTCCCCTTAATGAGGATTAAGGGAGGTATTTATAACCTTGGGACACGTGTCCATCCTAGGTTTAGGTAAACCTAGGGCTGATTGGGCTTCCCTCAGAAGTTGGGCCTGGGTGGCCGGGTTCTCCATTAGGCATGGAGTATGCCACATGTCGTGACATAACTGGTCCAAGGTGGACGAATAAGCGCGTGCCACGTGGCAAGTCCTGACAGTTCCAACTAGGAGACACTTGGCGCATTCCGATTGGTGGGAGCAAAATCCCCTAATCATTTGCCCCTCACAGGTGGCACGTGACTGGTCACGTGTTACCTGTGACAGGTGTCGCACAGTAACGGGCGACGACCTGCTACAGGTGTTAGTCGGCGAAAGGACGAGAGATTTTCCCGCCCAAATTTTGAATTCTGGAAGTGACCCTTCGCCTTCTCACTTCGCCTATATAAGGGAGAGTTGCCTTGAGTCATTTTCACACTTTGAGAACTATTTGAGAACATTCGGACCCCTGAACTTGCTCTGACATTTTGGACTTTTTCTGCCTACCGCCTGTTCTGACAAGCCGACTGCACAGGTTTTTCAGAACTTCATCAACCGTCACTCGTTCAGGTAACTCAGTTCTCTTACTCTTAATTTTCTTTTTATTTTCTGAAATAGCACCACGGAAGCACACGACACGACCTAGGTTAGTGATCAGCCGGTCACCGGGGACGGCTGAATCTAGGACTAGGAGTGCCGCCTGCCCTTTTCCGGACCCATCTTTGCCCTTTATACAAAGTCCGACTGTATCTGTGTCTATGCAGAGCAGGATGGCCAGAACGAAAAAGACAGCTA
Source organism: Chenopodium quinoa (assembly GCF_001683475.1). NCBI lineage: Eukaryota > Viridiplantae > Streptophyta > Magnoliopsida > Caryophyllales > Amaranthaceae > Chenopodium > Chenopodium quinoa. The sequence goes on from NW_018742672.1 coordinate 34,207, forward strand.
GGATCTCAAATTCAGACGGCTCCTCCCACAGGGTGCCGATTAGTGAAACATATGACCAGGCGCCAGATGTTGAAGTGAGACAAGGCGGCCTGGATGCCGGCAATTTTGTGGGGGGAGTCATAGTGACCCCTTCCAATTTAACAATTAACAAATCTGCTCCTTTTCAAAGAGAGGAGGCAGGCCCCTCCGGGAGAGGGGAGGAGTCGTCCTCTTCAGACTCGTCCGAGGACGATTCCTCGTCAAGCTCTTCTGGCCATGCTTCTTTGGGTACAGAAGAGAAAAAAAGCCGCCTGCAAGAGGCGAGACTTTCTCACGCAGTTGAGAAGGGGGACAATTGGGCGGAACCATCCGCCTCTTACCGAGAGCTAAATACCCCCTACTACTGCACGGTACCTCGGGGCCGAATCACAGCCATGCAAGAGAAAGTGGAGAGCTTTATTTCCAACCACACCTTGGACCCCGATTTTCTAATGTTTATGCCGGATCCATAAGACACAGTCGTCTGGCCGGCTGGTTCTAGTTACGAAAGCTCCTGCTTTGGCTGCTACAAGGCGTCCATCAAGGCAGAGCTTCGCTTCCCATTACATCCGGCTGTTCAACGGATTTTGTATGGGTATGAGTTGGGGTTATGGCAGTTAGCCCCAAACTCCTGGGTCAACGTACTCAACTATGTGGCCGGGTGCGAACTGCACGGGGTGGAGCCGAGCTTCGAGGCTTTCGCCCACATGAACTATCTCAGCCGGACCCCTAAGTCAGGCGGTACCAGCTGGTATCAATTGACAAGCCACAGGGGCTACCTCATGACGAGAGGTAAAGCAAACAAGTGGAAGGACTGGCGGAGCACCTTCCTCATCATTGAGAGTTCTAACATTGAGCAGAACAAGCGCTTCAATAGGTGGAACAGGAATCCGCCCCTTCTTGCAGGCGGCCGTAGCATGCCGCCTGTTCCCCCCAAGGCTAAGAAAGAGATCCTTGACAAAGGACTCTTTAAAGTAGAGTCGAGGGTCGACTCTACTTCAGGGGTACGAGAGCAAGTACCCCTGCACTGCGTCCCGAGCTTCAAGTGGCTCTATGACGAGTACTTTTTGGCCGCCTGTGGCCTCAGCAATCAGTGCTCAAAAGGTAATCGGCCTGTCGAATACTCTGTTGTTTCATACATTTGTTGTTTATCTTTCATTAACTTTGCCGTTTGTTTTTGCAGCTGACGCCATGAGCAAAATCACCGCCTCCAAGACTGCGGCGGCCATGTTGCGGGCCTCTATTATGCAACAAGCTTCAACCGACTCCCCCAAGAAGGGGGCACCCTTGGTGAGCTCCGAACCTTTCACCCTCTTTTTGGAGTGCTTATGCATATACTGACTTTTTTTTTTTTTTTTTTTTTTTCTTTTTTTTTTTTTCTTTTTTAGACGGGTGCTCCAAGAGCTTCATCTTCCCAACAGCCGGACCCCAAGGCCCGGAAGACGACTGTTGGGAGCTCTCCTGGTTCTGCCAGGAGACAGGTGGCGGCTGAGAAAAAGCCGGCCACTTCTTCTAAAGCTCCAACTGGGCTGCCTAGAGGTATGAAGTTGTCCTTGTAAATTTTAGACTTGCTTCTTTTTTACTAAGTCTAATCCGTTTGTTTATGCTTGATGCAGCCGGCCCCCAGGGGCCTGACTTGGTAGAGATGGCCAAGTCTATGATCAGGGCAGTTCCTCCGGCTGAAAGGGAGGCGGTCAGGGGTGTCGGCACCCTTGACCTTGACGGGATTGCAGGGGTCCTTGCTGAGGTATACTTAGCATATTTTTGAGTATTTAAATTTTCTGGACGCCTGTTTTCTTTTTTGTTTGGAAACTGACGCCTGTTTTTTTTGTTTTTTACTTAGGCCCTGCTCCGAGTTAACGGCCTTCGCAAGCCGCTTGATCGGAAAAACAAAGAGGTAAAGGATGCAAAAGCTATGGCCGCCTCTAACTGTGATAAGGCAATGTTTCAAATTGCCCAAAATGAAGTACTGACCATTAATATTCTTTATTATCAGGCGCAGGCTACCGCCGCTGTTCGGGCTCAGTTAGAGGCGGCCCAGAAGAAGAATGACGAGCTGGAGGCGACCATCACAAATCTCCAGGCCGAGCTGAAACCTCTTCGCCTGAAAATGTACTCTTACGAAGCCATGGAGAAATCCTTGGCGAGCGTAAAGGAACGCCTGGTGACCCAGGAGAAGAGTCTTACCCAAGAGCTCTCGGAAAAGGCCGAGCAAGAGAAGAAAGAGTTGGTCCGGGAGATGATGGAAGACTCCGCTCAAATCCAGCGCATGACCTGGGGCCGCCTCTTCCCCAGTGCCGACTTTTCCTCTTGGGAAAGAACGTACCGCCAGTGCTCGGATGCATATAATCAACAGATCCTGGCGGCTGCTGAAGAAGAGGCGTTGGGGGAGGAGTCGGAGGAGGAGGAGCCGGTAGTGGCGCTTGTGCCGCTTGGGGGTAAGGCATCAAAAAAGGATGCAGATGAAGCCGAGTCCAGCAAGAAGAGTGTTGACCAGGCGGCAGCTGCTAATACTGAACTGCCCCCTTCTTAAGCTTTATGTATTTTTTCCACGGCCTGCGTGCCGTTTGCTTTGTATTTACCCGGACAGGGGGCCGGGGCTTTGAATATTTTGCTGGAATTCAATGACCGACTTATTTTTAATGAATTTTTGTTTTGCTTCAAATTTGTCTAAGTATACCATATCTAATATCCAATTGTTTACTAGACCGACTGTTTTTCATGGCCGAACGTTGCAGACAGGTACAGATAGTTAGTACGCCGCCTATGCCCCTGGACGACTGGTTGTCTGTTTCCAGGATAGACGATCAGTCGGCCATTTATCCAATCGGTATTCGAACTATTTTGTCTGGATCCTTTTTAGGCAGCGGGCCTGTCTTTTTATAATTTTAACCAAGTAGGAAAGTGGTCTGACCAAGTAAATAAAGTATTACCTAGTCGTCAAGGAATTGAGTAGTAGAGAAAACAAGCGGCGGACACCGGTTGTTTCCCTTTATTGCCAATGTTGTTGGCTTTTAACTCATAATTTTTTAACCTAGCAAGAGTAGTGATTGAGGGCCTCTGCTTGTTAAAACAGGCGGACGACTCATACCTTTTATGCTCCATACTAAGTTTGAGTGACTATTAAGTTAACATAGGAGTTACTTAGTCTTCGTCACAATCTAGATTGAGTAGTAGAGGTACCAGGCGGCGGAGGACGGCTGATCCCCTTGATTTGCCAATGTTTGTTGGCTATTAACTCAATAGGTTACCTAGTAGGAATAGGGGTTTGAGTGCCCCTGTTTGTTAAAAACAGGCGGACGACTCAAACCTTTCAGGTTCCATACCAAATTTGAGGGAGTGACTTATGAGATAACGTTGGAGTTACTCAGTCGCCGTCACTTTTGTTTGAGAAGTAGAGGTACCAGGCGGCGAAGGTCGGCTAGACCCCTTGATTCGCCAATGTTTGTTGGCTATTAACTCAATAGGTACCCCCTGTATTTATCCCAAGTAATACAGGCGGTCATCTGACTCAGATATCAACTGCTACCACTGGTTTGGTTAGTGATAGAGTTATCCTTGTCTCAAAACGGCTACGTGGTTGCCCTTGGGGACAGTCGTATAGGTGCCGTGTAATTAGTTTATAGAACAATGTTCCACCCAAAAGGGAGCTGCTCTCCACGATGAATTTCATCCGGAGGGATGCCGCCGGACGCCTGCTATGATGTTGGGACAGGTCGTATTAGTTTTGTAGATTTGATCAGTTGGCTTGGCGCTTGGTCTGATCATTCGGCCTGTGGCCTTGGTAAGTTCTTGGTGAACGTAGGTGCTAAGTAAAAGGAGGGTAGCCGCCTGTTAGGCGCAGGGTCAGCCAGGCCCTAATCTTTTTAGCCAAGTATTGTGAGTAAAATTCTCAATGGAGAGTAGCCGACTGTAAAGGTACAGACGACATGCCCCTCTGAAGATAGAGTGAAAAACTCAATGGAGAGTAGCCGACTGTTTGTTAGTAAGCGTGCCCCTCTTAGTACAAATTGAATAGCAAGTGCACTTTTATTAAGTAGCTCTTGACTATTTACATCATTCAAAAGAAATATTTCTTAAGATTATCTATATTCCAAGTTCGAGGCAACGGTTGTCCGTCTGGTGTTTCCAGACGGTAGGTACCGTTCCTGACTTCCTCATAGATTCGGTAGGGTCCTTCCCAGTTGGGAGTTAGTTTGCCAGACTCATTAGCCGTTTGTCAGATATGCCCTGATTGAATCCATCCAGGTTGAGCTTCTGTCTAGGATTCCAATAGGGTTTTCCTCGATGCTTCTCTTCTCCATTACTTCCCAAAAAACAGTTCGAGGAGTATCTGAGGAGGCGGATGATGCTAATTTTGACAGTGCATCCGCCTGGTTGTTTTCTGATCTCGACACTTGGATCAGATGGAAATCCTCAAGGGAGCCGACTGCTTGTCGGACCGCCTGTAAATACTTGATCATGGCCGGATGGGTTGCTTCGTATTCGCCATTGTACTGACTCACTATCAATTGTGAATCGGAACAGGCGTCTATTTTTCTTGCCCCTGCCGCCTTGCACATGCGGATCCCGGCTAGTAAAGCTTCATATTCTGCATCATTGTTTGAAGCCTGAAAACTGAAGCGTAGAGCGTACTCGAACCTGTCGCCCTCTGGCGACTGACATATGACGCCTGCTCCACAACCATTTGAAGTAGAGCTTCCGTCCACATATACCTTCCATACTTGGTCTGGAACTTGAGAGTCAGGAGGACGAGTCATCTCTACAATAAAGTCAGCAAAGGCTTGCCCTTTCACTGCTTTTCTAGGCTCGAAAGTAACTTCGAGGCTCTGTATTTCTATGGCCCATTTGATCATTCGGCCTGACGACTCCATGATGGTCAGCGGCCGCTTGATAGGTTGGTCTGTATACACGACGACTGTATGTGCCAAGAAGTAGGGCTTCAATTTTTTAACAGCCATGAAGAGTGCAAGACCAAATTTCTCCACTAGGGGATACCTCAACTCGGCATTTTTCAGTACGTGACAGACAAAGTAGACCGGGAGCTGACAACCGTCCCTTTCAGCAAGGAGAACAGCGCTTAACGCATGATCAGAGACTGCCAGGTACATGTAGAGAACCTCTTTGGGCAAAGGGCTGACCAGCCTCGGCAAGGAATGCAAGTGAACTTTTAATTTCTGGAAGGCGGCCTCAGCATCCGGCCCCCATTCAAACCTTGCCTTTTTCTTAATTGCCTGGAAAAAGTATAGGCATTTGTCGCCTGATCGGCTTAGAAATCTTCCAAAGGCCGCCAGACAACCTGTTAACTTCTGAACCTCTCGGATGGTACGAGGCGACTGCATGTCAATGACCGCCTGCACCTTCTCAGGGTTCGCTTCTATTCCTCTCTGATTGATAAGGAATCCGAGAAATTTCCCAGACTCAACTCCAAATACACATTTCTTGGGATTGAGCATGACATGGTGCCGCCTGAGTATGGCGAAAGTTTCTCGGAGGTCCGACAGATGATCTTTCTGAAGTTTAGTCTTGACAATCATATCATCAATATATGCCTCGACGTTTCTCCCAATCTGATCAAAGAACACAATGTTTATCATTCGTTGGAAGGTAGCCGGGGCATTCTTAAGACCAAACGGCATGACCGTGTAACAGTATAACCCCTGATCAGTGACGAAGGTCGTCTTCTCCTGATCTTTCTTCCATAAGGGAATTTGATGGAAACCAGAATAGGCGTCCATGAAACTCATCAAGGCATGGCCAGCTGTTGAGTCGACCAGGTTATCAATTTTAGGCAGAGGGTAACTGTCTTTGGTGCACGCCTTGTTTAAGTCTGTGTAGTCTACACACATTCGCCAGGTGCCATTCGACTTTTTAACAAGCACCACATTTGCAACCCAGTCTGGGAAGTAACATTGCCGAATGAACCCTGCATCAAGTAATTTTTTAACTTCGGCGGCTGCCGCCTGACTTCTTTCTTCGCCATGGTTCCGCTTCTTTTGCCGTACCGGCTTCTTTTTCGGATCCACGGCGAGTTTATGTACCGCCAGATCAGGACTAATGCCTGGCATTTCATGGACTTCAAATGCAAAGATGTCCTTGTATTCTTTCAATAGGTTGTGAAAGTCGTCACCAAGGTTTCTCAGAGCAGTCGTCCCAACTTTGACTGTTCGGTCAGGACGTGAGTCGTCTAAGATCAGGTCCGCATGCTCACCAGCCGGCTGAGGGCGGAACTCATCCGGCCGCTCCTCTGCCAATGATTGCTATTTTCTTGCTTTTCTTGCGGACTCTGTCTGGGACGCCTTTCTCTTTTTGCCGCCTGCTTCTTGAACAGGCGCACTCTCCTTGACATTGTCAAGGTCTGTTTTTTCACCACTTGACCCAGTGGCCATAACAGTGGGCTTGACATCCGAGAGATAGCACTCTCGGGCCATCCTCTGATCTCCCCTTAGGGAGCCGACTGTTCCATTATCACTCTCAAACTTGAGCAACATAAGAGACGGGATTATAACAGCCTTGGAATTATTCAGGGTTGGTCGACCCAGAATCATGTTGTAGGCCGAGAGTTCCTCTACTACTAGGAACCGGACTACCATGTGTCGTCCTTCCCCTTTTTCGCCCAGGCGAATGGGTAAATCTACTCGTCCCAGTGGGTGGACGACTCCTCCTCCAAACCCTACTAAAGGGTGGGAGGCCGGATGTATGCATTCAGTCTGATATTTCAGTTTCGACAGACATTTGCTGCTGATGAGATATGAGGAGCTCCCGGTATCTATGAGGATTCGGCCAACTCTCTGGTTGGCCACTTTCCATTCAATAACGAGAGGGTCGTCATGCGGCCCCCTTACCCCTCCTAGATCCTCTTCAGTGATGACAATCTCAGGAAATGTATATTTTGACGGTCGTTCTTGGTGAACGGAATTTACATCTAACCGCCTTATATTATCTTTGTTGCCCCTAATAGTGGGGCCGCCTCCTGAGAAGCCGCCTGCAATGGTGTAGACGACTGCATCATCTATATCGGAGCTGTCGGCCTGTTGATTCTTTTTGGCCGACAGCTTTTTTGAGGAAGTGTTCCCCGTAGATTTCTTGACATAAGTGTCAAGATCACCTTGCTCAGCCAGGCGGTCTAGGTACCGCATAAGACTGATGCAGTCATTGGTGTGATGACCAACGTCATCATGATAAGCACATATTTTATCTTGGTTCCGGTTGTTTGCAGAACCCTTCATGGGGACCGGCTTCTCAATTGAGATCCGTCCTTGATTTCTTTTAGGATAAACTGGTTATCCTTGTTAAACGCATACTTTGGGGAGTATGGTTTGAATTCTTTTTTCTTTTTCTGGGCCGGCTGTTTAGAGGAATCAGCCGCCCAGACCTCTTTTCTTTTCTCATCTTTGTTTGACGACTGTTTCTGTCGTCCTTCTCTTTTGTCGAACCTTTTCCCGTCCAACTGTTTTATCGTACAAAGATCAGTCGCCTGTATATAGGCTTCTGCTTCAATCAAGGCCTCTTGAAGAGTCGCCACCCTTTTTCGAACCAAATCAAATTTGAAGGTAGACCCGTCTTTGAGACCTCTAAAAAAGTCGGTATAAGCTACCTCATCCGGTAACCCTTGAATCTGTATTCTCATCAGGTTAAACCGCCTGATGTAAGAACGAAGCCCCTCCTTCTCGCCCTGCTGAATTGTTCCCAAATCAAGGGTCGTTTTCTTCGCAGGGATGTTCATGGCGAAGTTGGAGGCAAATAAGTAAGCAAGCGTCCTGAAGCTATTAACACAACCAGTCGGCAGGTTGCCGAACCATCGCTGTGCGATTCCTTTGAGAGTCGCTGGGAAACACTTGCACCAGGTGGGATCATCCAACCCTTGAAGGTACATCAGGTTGGTGAATGCCATCAGATGGTCTTCTGGGTTAGTAGTGCCGTCATAGGTTCCTACTAGTACATTTTTCACTTTGGCCGGCTGAGCGGCTTCAGTAATTTCCTTGGAGAAGGCCGACGGCTGTTCACCAAGTCTAAGCAACCGTAGCTGCCAGTCCATAGGTTGGACGTTTTTTACTGTAGGTCCACCAAATGGAGGTGGCTGCATAAAATACTGTTGTTGCGGCACAAATGGTAAGTTTGGTACCGCCTGGGCACTATGAAAGCCGGACTGACGGGAGGTGCCGCCTGACTGACTCTCATGGTACGACTGAGTATGCCTCATCGAGGCATTTCGCAAACTGTCTTGAAAGTTTGAAGTAGAAGCCGACTCTGACAATCGGTCACTCTTCTTCTGCTCTAGCAGTAGCCGAGCATCTATGAATGTTTGCTTCGACCCGTCCGCCTGAATATGACGAACCGGTTTCCTATTTCCTGTAGGATAACGGAATTTTGTGAAATCAAGGGCAGGTGGCTCCCGCTTCCTAGATTTAGGATGAGGAGTCGCCTCTCGCCCTTGAACTGGTTTCCTCTTCAGTGAAGTGGAGGGTTTCTTGGCCGACTGCTCCTTGACTGGAGCAGTCGACTTCTTGTTGATCAACTCTTGAATCTCTCCCTTGAAGTCCCTCATGAAGATCATGAGTTCGTCCCTTGTGATGGGAGCAGACCCATCAGTCGGCCGTTGCCGAACAGGCGGTGCGCCTGCTGGCTCGCTTCCTGTTTGAAGATGCTCCCGTTCCCTCCTTTCGGTATGACGGGTACGTCAGGCCCTTAGGGTCCCGTCTGAAGCTGTATGAGTTTCAACTTCAAATTCACTTTCGGTGTCATGGTCCAAGGTGGACTGATGTGTAAGCAAGATGAGAACCTTGTTACAAAAGTACGTTTTAAGGGGTCTTAGTGAAATCGTGATTAGTGAAGGGGAGAATAGGGGAACACTCAACCCTAGTCTCGGATATAACAAAGGGGAACACTCACCCTTTGCTTGGTGTAGTTAGGAATGGGGAACACTCAACCCACTCGTTCACTACGCAAGTTCCTAGGTTTGGGAACACTCTACCAAAACTAGCACTCTTCAAATTTGAGTTATCAAACTTGGACCTTAAAAATGACTAATTGCTAAGTCACGTTTAATCAACAAAACACAAGTGTTTAAGCAAATTTCTGGATGCCTTTCATTCATGCATAGTACACTATTTATAGTAGTGTATAAGTTACATAAAGGAACATAGGATTCCCTTCTACAATTTTTAATGATCATCCATCACTTGCCTAATTAAAAGACAAGATAAAATGCTAATTATAAGGTGATTAAAAGGCTCATATGACTGTCCAATTAACCCCTCATAACAACAAAGTAAAACTAATCAACTAAGCTTAAAACTATGCTTAAATTAAGGAGAAAACGTTCAGCAATCATGAGGTCTTCAAACAGCATTTTCAACGTCCAAGAAAACATGCAAACAACCCCCTTGAGTCACGCTTGTAACCTCCCATTTAAACCCTTGATTCAAGCTCCTTTATTCTAGCAACAACTCTCTAATTAAGTACATGTAAACCCCAAGTAAAGAGGTAGAATAATCAGCCAACTAATGCCTTAATTCACGCCCAACACAAGCCTTGAATCACGCTGTCAAAATCAGTCCAATGTAACTCCCAAATGCATAAATCATGCGTGGCTTCAAGCTTGGAAAAACGGCTCATGTACTAGATACCTTCAACAAGATTAATTACACTAAGGGAAGTGTAACCATTTGTTAAACTCTTTGGACTAAAACCGTGCATAGGATTGAAGAATGATTTAGACAAGAATAATCCCTTAGCACCTTGCTCAATAGCACCGTGTTGAACCTCCTCATCTTGACCATGGATAGTTGACCCTTGACCATCTTGGTCATCTTCCCCTTCTTCAAAAGGAATTGCCCTCAATTCGTCATCATCAAAGTAAGGAGCAAGATCACCAATGTTGAATGTACTTGAGACACCATATTGGCCTCCCAAATCTATTTTGTATGCATTGTCATTGATCTTTTCCACGACCTCAAACGGACCCTCGGCTCTTGGCATAAGCTTGTTCTTCCTTTTGCTAGGAAAACGTTCTTTCCTCATGTAAATCCACACCAAGTCCCCAACTTCAAAAGACTTCATATTTCTAACTCGTTTGTTGGCTTGTTTCTTGTAGATTTCATTTGCCTTTTCAATGTTTCTTCGAACTTCTTTATGGACTTTTATCATGAACTCGGCTTGCTCCTTTGCCCCACCATGAACGAACTTGTCTTTTGGCAAAGCAATAAGATCAATGGGAACATAAGGGTTAACGCCATATACTACTTCAAAAGGAGAGTACTTCGTAGTAGCACTAGGTGTCCTATTATAAGCAAACTCGGCATGAGCAAGCTTATTATCCCAATCTTTGGTACTTTTGCTTACCAAAGCCCTAAGCAACGAACCAAGTATCCTATTCACCACTTCCGTTTGACCATCGGTTTGTGGATGATGTGAGGTAGAAAACAATAACTTAGTTCCCATCAAACGCCATATAGACTTCCAAAAATGACTTAGGAACTTAGTGTCACGATCCGACACAATGGTGCGTGGCACCCCATGAAAACGAACCACTTCTTCGAAGTATAACTTAGCCACTTTTACTGCATCTTCAGTTTTATGGCAAGGAATGAAATGAGCCATTTTTGAAAACCGATCAACCACCACCATTATCGAATCCTTGCCTCTTTGAGTTCTTGGCAAAGCTACAATAAAATCCATACTAACATCTTCCCAAGGTCTCTCGGGAATTGGTAAGGGCTTGTAGAGACCTTTATGAAACACCATCTTTGCTCTTTGACAAGTAGAACAACGACTCACCACATGATGAACCGTGGCTAACATTTTCGGCCAATAAAAGTGAGCTTGGAGAAGCTCCAATGTCTTGTGAATACCAACGTGACCAGCTAGCCCTCCCCCATGAGCTTCATGTATCAACAAACTTCTAATGGGACATTTTGGAATACATAATCTATTTCCTTTAAAAAGAAAACCATTATGTAAGGAAAACAGATCATAGACTCCATGGACACAGTTATCAATTATCCTTTTGAGTTCATCATCTTCTTGATAGTATTCTTTGATCAAATCGAACCCAAGTACCTTTGCTTCAACCATTCCAAGCAAATTATGCCTTCGAGATAAGGCATCCGCAACCACATTAGCTTTCCCACTCTTGTATTTAGAGGAAAAGTTAAATGTTTGCAAGAATTCGACCCACTTTGCATGTCTTGCATTCAGCTTCTTTTGGCCATGTATGAACCTCAAGGATTCATGATCGGAATGCAATATGAAAGGTTGTGGCCTCAAGTAATGTGACCAATGATCTAGAGCTCTTACCATAGCATAGAACTCTTTATCATAGGTGGAGTAATTCAACTTGCCTTGACTCATCTTCTCACTAAAGTAAGCAATGGGACGCCCACCTTGAATCAATACGGCACCAATACCCTTTCCACTTGCGTCACATTCAACCTCAAATGGTTTGGAAAAATCCGGAAGTGCTAAGATGGGTGTGTTGCACATCTTCTTCTTGACTTCTTCAAATGCCCTTTGAGCTTGGGGTGTCCATTCAAACACGCCTTTCTTAGTACACTCGGTGATGGGAGACATGAGTGTGCTAAAATTCTTGATGAATCTTCTATAGAAGGAGGCAAGTCCATGAAATGAACGAACTTCCGTGAGTGTCCTTGGACTAGGCCATGATTGGATTGCTTCAATTTTGCTAGGATCCACCTTCACGCCATCACCTGAAACTATGTAACCAAGAAACATGACTTCATACAATAAAAAATCACATTTTTCTAGTTTCCCATACAATTTTTCTTGCCTCAAAACAGAAAATACTTGGAAAAGATGATCAAAATGAGATTCTTCATCACGTGAATAAATGAGAATGTCATCCAAGTATACTACCACGAACTTGCCAAGAAATGGCCTTAGCACCTCATTCATTAATCTCATGAACGTGCTAGGGGCATTTGTAAGGCCAAATGGCATGACGAGCCACTCATACAACCCATGCTTTGTCTTGAACGCGGTTTTCCATTCATCCCCTTCTCTCATGCGAATTTGATGATACCCACTTCTCAAGTCTACCTTTGAGAAGACCTTGGAACCACTTAACTCATCAAGCATGTCATCAAGCCTTGGAATTGGAAACCTGTACTTGATAGTAATGTTATTAACGGCTCTACTATCAATACACATTCTCCAAGTACCATCTTTCTTAGGGACCAACAAAGCAGGAACGGCACATGGACTCATGGACTCACGCACATAACCCATCCCCATTAGCTCTTCAATTTGACGTTGTAATTCCTTAGTTTCTAAAGGGTTACACCTATAGGCTGGCTTATTTGGCAAAGGTGCTCCGGGAATGAGATCGATTTGATGCTCAATTCCACGTATGGGTGGTAGTTCTTTAGGTAATTCATTCGGAAAAACGTCCTCAAAATCCTTAATCAATTGGGCTAACTTAGGATTTTGAGCAACAAAATTTTCGTGGGTTTCTTTGGAGTATAGTATGAACAACTCTCCCTCACCATCTAACTCCCTTTCAAACTCTTTAAGAGACAACAAGGATACTTCTTTTTGGGGTGTTTGTGATGGTGAAAACCGTGGGGGTGGTAAAGGGTGTAGTTTTTTCTTTCTCCCTTCATGGACTATGGTATACGTGTTGTGATACCCATCATGTATAGATCTTTTATCAGTTTGCCAAGGCCTACCAAGTAGAATATGACAAGCATCCATGGACACAACATCACATAATATAGAATCACAATACGAACCAATACAAAAAGAAACCATGCATTGCTTCCTAACCCCAGTGCTAGCATTAGAATCTAACCAACTTAATTTGTAAGGTTGTGGATGATTAGTAGTCGTAAGACCAAGTTTAGATACTAGGGTCTTAGACACGGTATTAGCCTCACTTCCTCCATCAATAATCAAATCACATACCTCGTCACCAATTTTACAACGGGTGATGAAAATGTGTTGTCGTTGGGGGGCAGCATCCTCTTCCACACGTGCTTGTAAGGCCCTCCTAATCACGAGGCTAGTCTTCTCCTCTGGCTCGGCAATGCAATCATCACAATCATCTTCAACTTCTTCTTCCCCCTCCTCAAACTCATCCCAGTTGATGTTTTGAGTGGCCATGAGCTTAACCTCTTGTATGGTTAACGCCCTAGTATTAGGACAATCCTTCTTGTAATGACCTCGTCCTCCACATTTGTAACACACAATGTCACCTAGCTTCACGTCCTTTGTGTCCTTTTTTGGTGGATTACTTGGTTTGTTAAAGGAAGAACCTTCCTTCGTAGGAAAAGAAGGTTTTCGTGCCAATTGAGGAATGGTAGTAGGCTTCTTCTTCTTCCTCTTAGCATCGAACTTAATCACCAACTTGCAAGCTTCAGCAAACGTGAGGTTAGTATAACCTTCAAGTTTGTCTTGTAATTCTTGGTCCAAACCAGATATGAAACGCCCCATTTTGAGCTCTTCATTTTCGGTTACTTCACACACAATAGCAAGTCTATCAAACTCTTTTATGTAATCCTCCACAGAGTCCCCATTTTGTTGCAAGGTACTCCACTTCACATATTGACTCTGCTTGTAATTGTGGGGGATGAAACGGTCTTTCATCCGTTTCTTGAGTTTGCCCCAAGTAGAGATAGGAGCTTTCCCCCTAAGGGTACGTCCCCTCTGCTCTCCTTGTAGCCAACTATCACCATAGCCCTTCAACTTGACTTTGGCAATCTTAAAACGTTGAACATCCTCATGAATGTCCTTGTATTCAAAGTACCTTTCCAAGGATTTCTCCCATTCCAAGTACTTCTCTGGATCAAGTGTCCCATCAAAAGAAGGGACGTCCACTTTGAGACTCCTATCTTCCCTCCTAGGTGGAGGGTCTTCATCTTGATCTCTCCTATCTTGCTCGTTCATGAGCCTTGCCATCAAGGCAGCAAGGTTCCCTTGTAGATTGGCATTGGTTTCGGCCAACCTTTCTTGACTAGCAATGGATCGATTAAGAGCTTCCAAGGCTGTCCTCAAGTCTTGATTCTCTCCCATGGTGTGTAGGTATACGACCCCTTAGGAAATGTTTAGGAAAACACCCCCTACCTGACGCGCCAAATGATGTGTAAGCACGATGAGAACCTTGTTACAAAAGTACGTTTTAAGGGGTCTTAGTGAAATCGTGATTAGTGAAGGGGAGAATAGGGGAACACTCAACCCTAGTCTCGGATATAACAAAGGGGAACACTCACCCTTTGCTTGGTGTAGTTAGGAATGGGGAACACTCAACCCACTCGTTCACTACGCAAGTTCCTAGGTTTGGGAACACTCTACCAAAACTAGCACTCTTCAAATTTGAGTTATCAAACTTGGACCTTAAAAATGACTAATTGCTAAGTCACGTTTAATCAACAAAACACAAGTGTTTAAGCAAATTTCTGGATGCCTTTCATTCATGCATAGTACACTATTTATAGTAGTGTATAAGTTACATAAAGGAACATAGGATTCCCTTCTACAATTTTTAATGATCATCCATCACTTGCCTAATTAAAAGACAAGATAAAATGCTAATTATAAGGTGATTAAAAGGCTCATATGACTGTCCAATTAACCCCTCATAACAACAAAGTAAAACTAATCAACTAAGCTTAAAACTATGCTTAAATTAAGGAGAAAACGTTCAGCAATCATGAGGTCTTCAAACAGCATTTTCAACGTCCAAGAAAACATGCAAACAACCCCCTTGAGTCACGCTTGTAACCTCCCATTTAAACCCTTGATTCAAGCTCCTTTATTCTAGCAACAACTCTCTAATTAAGTACATGTAAACCCCAAGTAAAGAGGTAGAATAATCAGCCAACTAATGCCTTAATTCACGCCCAACACAAGCCTTGAATCACGCTGTCAAAATCAGTCCAATGTAACTCCCAAATGCATAAATCATGCGTGGCTTCAAGCTTGGAAAAACGGCTCATGTACTAGATACCTTCAACAAGATTAATTACACTAAGGGAAGTGTAACCATTTGTTAAACTCTTTGGACTAAAACCGTGCATAGGATTGAAGAATGATTTAGACAAGAATAATCCCTTAGCACCTTGCTCAATAGCACCGTGTTGAACCTCCTCATCTTGACCATGGATAGTTGACCCTTGACCATCTTGGTCATGGACGAATAAGCGCGTGCCACGTGGCAAGTCCTGACAGTTCCAACTAGGAGACACTTGGCGCATTCCGATTGGTGGGAGCAAAATCCCCTAATCAGGTACCAAGCTGCTTTTCTCAACAAGCCATCATCCACAAACGGATGGTCAAACTGAGGTGGTGAATAGAGTTCTTGGAACATTACTTCGTGCCTTAGTGAACAAAGGAGGGAAAGATTGGGATCTAAAGCTAGCTCATGCTGAATTTGCTTACAATAGAACTCCAAGTAAAACAACGAAATACTCACCATTCGAAGTTGTTTATGGGGTCAATCCTTATGTTCCTATTGATTACATTGCAATTCCTAAGGACAAATTTGTTCATGGGACAGCCAAGGAGCATGTTGAGTTCATGATGAATGTTCATAAAGAAGTTAGGAAGAACATTGAGAAAGCTAACGAGTCCTACAAGAAGCAAGTAAACAAACACTTGAGCAATGTGAGAAAATTCGAAGTGGGTGATCTTGTTTGGATTTTTCTTCGAAAAGAAAGGTTCCCTAAGCAACGAAAGCACAAGTTGATGCCAAGGGCAGAGGGTCCTTTTCAAATCATGGAAAGGATCAATGATAATGCATACAAAGTTGATCTTGGAGGGCAATTTGGAGTTTCATCAACTTTCAATATTGGTGACCTAGCTCCTTATTTAGAAGATGACGAGTTGAGGACAACTCCTTTCGAAGAAGGGGAGGATGATGTAAATCACGAAAATCCTATTAGTCCTAGTCACAATTTTCATCCAAGTCCAAGCACAAGTCCAAGTTACGGTTCATCCAAAGAAGTGATACTAGCGAAATCATTTGAAGACCAAACCTTGGATTCTTTTGCTGCCCATGGTCCGTTTGGTTTTAATCATGGATTGACTTGCTTAATTGCTCATTAGAGCACGTTAATTGAAGCCTTTTTAACAGCCATTTCAGTTGGAAAGACGTGGGAATGGAGAGGAATTCAAGGAGAAACTTCAGTGCATGAATGAAGAAGGAGGCGTGAATCAAGGGGGGGTTACAAGTGTTACCCCAACGGTTTTTCTGAATTCTTGTAGCTGTTTTCTTTGCTAGTTTAAATCAGTTTAATGAAGGAAGTTAAGGGGAATGTGAAGCCTAAAAGTCTGCCTCATGTGGGCGTAATTCTAGGCTTAAGTTTTTCTGAATTCTTGTAGCTGTTTTCTTTGTCTAGTTGTAATAAATCAGTCTTTTGCTTCTTTAAGTTAAGCAATGATTGTAGTTCTTTTAGTTGCTTATAAAAGGCATGTAATGGTAGTTTGTAATCAGATTTTGATCAATGAAAAAGAGCTTTTGCTTGAACTTAAAAACTGATTATTTGTTTGTGAAATAACCGGTTTTTGTACCAAGTTAGACTTGAAGAGATTGAGTGGTCAAGTGAGTAATCCTTCCATACAATTTGAACTTAGTAGGTTGAGTGAGAAATCCTTGCCTTCATATCCTCGTTTGTTAAGTGAGTAATCCTTACAAACCTACACCTAAATTCTACAAAAACGTATCTAAACACCAACCTAAAATCAATCCTTTGCTTAAGCTTGATTCTTTAACTTGTTTAAACTAATTTCATCTATTAGTTTTTACATCACTTTCATTTTATTCAATTAGCTTTGTTGAATGCATTTGACATTTATTAGATTCAAAAAGCTTTGTTTTAATGTGTTTGACTTTCATTTGATTCAATTAGCTTTGTAGAATGCATTTGACTTTCATTTGATTCAATTAGCTTTGTTTGAATGTGTTTGACTTTCATTTGATTCAATTAGCTTTGTTTGAATGTGTGTTTGACTTTCATTGAATTCAATTAGCTTTGTAGAATGCATTTGACTTTCATTTTAATCAATTAGCTTTGTTGAATGCATTTGACTTTAATTTGATTCAAAAAGCTTTTTTTGAATGTGTTTGACTTTCATTTGATTTAATTAGCTTTGTAGAATGCATTTGACTTTCATTTGATTCAATTAGCTTTGTTTGAATGTGTTTGACTTTTATTTGATCCAATTAGCTTTGTTTGAATGTGTTTCACTTTTAATTGATTTAATTAGCTTTGTATAATGCATTTGACATTAATTTTATTCAAAAAGCTTTGTTTGAATGGGTTTGACTTTAATTTGATTTAATTAGCTCTGTTTGATTGTGTTTGACTTAAATTTGATTCATAAGTCTTTTGTGAATGTGTTGACTTTAATTTGATTCAATTACCTTTGTTGAATGCATTAGACTTTAGTTTGATTTAAATAGCTTTATTTGAATGTGTTTGACTTTCATTGGATTCAATTAGACTTGTTAGAATGTGTTTAACTTTCATTTTGATTCTATTAGCTTTGTAGAATGTGTTTCGGGGTTTTCTGATGTCCTGCGGGAGAGTTACAATTCCGAGACTGGAACCGGACGCCTGTACCTGCAAAACAAACGGATGCTCCGGATGATTGGAGATCCGCCTCCGACGGCCAAGTTAGTACTTGATTAAGGAGTAATTAATGCGGAAATTAAAGTGATTGGGTCTCTCTAGGTGAGAGTGTTTAATGTGTGTAATCTGCGTTTTTAGCGTCATCTCTCTTAATGAGGATTAAGGGAAGTATTTATAACCTCGGGAAACATGTCAATCTAGGTTTAGGTTAACCTTGGGCTGATTGGGCTTCCCTCGGAAGTTGGGCCTAGGTGACCGGTTATCCCAGGTGTCATGGGAAGGACACGTGTCGTGTCGTAATTGGTCCATAGTGGACGGATCATTGCTTGACACGTGGCAGGCTCCTAATGGCCCATGTGACGGACACATGGCGGAACCTGATTGGTCCACTTGTCAGATGGTGATTGGTGGGGAAAAATCCCCTAATCATTTGCCCCTCACAGGTGGCACGTGACTGGTCATGTGTTACCTGTGACAGGTATCGCCCTGTAACAGGCGACGGCCTGCTACAGGTGTCACTTGGCGAGATTCTCCCGCCAAAATTTTGAATTCTGGAAGTGACCCTTCGCCTTCTCACTTTGCCTATATAAAGGAGTGTTGACTTTGGTCATTATCACACTTGAAAACTTTGTGAGAGAACATTCGGACCCCTGAACTTGCTCTGACATTTTGGACCCTTTCTGCCTACCGCCTGCTCTGACAAGCCGACTGCAAAGGATTTTCAGAACTTCATCAATCGTCACTCGTTCAGGTAACCGTCGGTTCTCTTACTCTTAATTTTCTCTTTACTTTATTCTTTTTTGAAATGGCACCACGGAAGCACACGACACGACCTAGGTTAGTGATTAGCCGGTCACCGGGGACGGCTGAATCTAGGACTAGGAGTGCCGCCTGCCCTTTTCTGAACCCATCTTTGCCCTTTATACAAAGTCCGACTGTATCTGTGTCTATGCAGAGCATGATGGCCAGAACAAAAAAGACTGCCAGGATCTCAAACTCAGACGGCTCCTCCCAGAGGGTGCCGATTAGTGAAACATCTGACCAGGCGCCAGATGTGGAAGTGAAACAAAGCGGCTTGAAAGCCGGCAGTTCTGAGGGAGGAGTCAAAGTGACCCCTTCCCATTTTACAGTTGACAATTCTACATTCTCTCCTGCTCCTTTTAAAGGAGAGGAGGCGGGCCCCTCCGGGAGAGGGGAAGAGTCGTCCTCTTCGGACTCGTCAGAGGACGATTTCGAGTCTAGCTCTTCAAGCCATGCTTCCCTGGACACAGAAGAGAAAAACAGTCGCCTACAAGAGGCGAGGCTTTCTCACGCAGTTGAGAAGGGGGACGATTGGGAGGAGCCATCTGCCTCTCACCGAGAGCAAAATACCCCCTACTACTGCACGGAACCTCGGGGCCGGATCACGACCATGCAAGAGAAAGTGGAGAGCTTTATCGCAAACCACACAATGGGCCCCGGCTTTTTAGTGTTCGTGCCGGATCCAGAAGACACAGTCGTATGGCCGGCTGGTACCAGTTATGATGGCGCCTGCTTTGGCTGCTACGAGGCGGCCATCAAGGCTGGGCTGCGCTTCCCACTACATCCAGCTGTTCAGCGGATCTTGGATGGGTATGAGTTGGGGTTATGGCAGTTAGCCCCAAACTCCTGGGTCAACGTACTCGGCTATGTGGCCGGGTGCGAACTGCACGGGGTGGAGCCGAGCTTCAAGGCTTTCGCCCACATGAACTACCTCAGCCAGACCCCTAAGGCAGGCGGTACCGGCTGGTATCAATTGACGAGCCACAGGGGCTGGCGGAGCACCTTCCTCATCATTGAGAGTTCAGACACAGAGCTGAACAAGCGCTTCAACAGGTGGAACAGGAATCCGCCCCTTCTTGCAGGCGGCCGCAACATGCCGCCTGTTCCCCCCAAGGCTAAGAAAGAGATCCTAGATAAAGGACTCTTCAAAGTAGAGTCGAAGGTGAACTCTACTTCAGGGGTACAAGAGCAATTACCCCTGCACTGCGTCCCGAGCTTCAAATGGCTCTACGACGAGTACTTTTTGGCCGCCTGTGGCCTCAGCAGTCGGTGCTCAAGAGGGGCCTGTCGAATACTCTGTTGTTCCGTGCATTTCTTGTTATGACTTTTATTAACTTTGCTATTTGTTTTTGCAGCGGATGCCATGAGCAAAATTACCGCCTCCAAGACTGCGGCGGCCATGTTGCGGGCCTCCATCATGCAACAGTCTTCAACCGACTCCCCCAACAAGGGGGCACCCTTGGTGGGCTTCGAACCTTTCACCCTCTTTTTGGAGTTGTGTTTATGCATATACTGACTTCTTCTTTTTTATACGGGCGCTCCAAGAGCTTCTTCTTCCCAACAGCCGGACCCCAAGGCCCGGAGGACGACTGTTGCGAGCTCTCCTGGTTCTGCCAGGAAACATGCGGCGGCTGAGAAACAGCCGACCACTTCTTCTAAAACTCCAGCTGGGCCGCCTAGAAGTATGAAGTTGTCCTTGTAAATTTTAGACTTGCTCCCTTTTTTACTAGGTCTAATCCGTTTGTTTATGCTTGATGCAGCCGGCCCTCAGGAGCCTGACTTGGTCGAGGTGGCCAAGTCTATGATCAAGGCCGTTGCTCCAGCTGAAAGAGAGGCGGTCAGGGGTGTCGGCACCCTTGACCTAGACGGGATTGCAGGGGTCCTTGCTGAGGTATACTTAGCATATTTTTGAGTATTTGAATTCCAGGACGCCTGTTTTCTTTTTTGTTTGGAAACTGACGCCTGTTCCCCTTTTTACTTAGGCCCTGCTCCGAGTGAACGGCCTTCGCAAGCCGCTTGACCGTAAGAACAAAGAGGTAAAGGCTGCAAAAGGTATGGGCGCCTCTGACTGTGATAAGGCAATGTTTCAAATTGCCCAAAATGAAGTTATGACCATTGATATTCTTTATTATCAGGCGCAGGCTACCGCCGCTATCCGGGCTCAGTTAGAGGCGGCCCAGAAGAGGAATAGCGAGCTGGAGGCGACCATCAACAGCCTCAAGGCCGAGCTGAGACCTCTTCGCCAAAAGATGTCCTCATACGAAACCTGGGAGAAATCCTTGGCGAGCGTAAAGGTACGCTTGGTGACCCAGGAGAAGAGTCTTACTCAGGAGCTCTCGGAAAAGGCCGAGCAAGAAAAGAAAGAGCTGGTCCGGGAGATGATGGAAGACTCTGCTAAAATCCAGCGCATGACTTGGCGCCGCCTCTTCCCTAATGCCGACTTTGCCTCATGGGAAAAAACGTACCGCCAGTGTTCTGATAGATATAATCAAGAGATCCTGGCGGCTGCTGAGGAAGAGGCGTTGGAGGACGCGTTGGAGGAGGAGGAGCAGCCGGTAGTGGCGCTTGTGCCGCTTGGGGGTAATACATTAAAGAAGGATGCAGCTGAAGCCGAGTCTAGCAAGAAGAGTGCTAACCAGGCGGCAGCTGCTAATATTGAAGATTTGCCCCCTTCTTAAGCTTTATGTCTTCTTTCCACGGCCTGCGTTCCGTTTGTTTTGTATTTACCCGGCTAGGGGGCCGGGGCTCTGAATATTTTGCCGGTCTTTAATGACCGGCTTCTTTTTAATGAATATTTTTGTTTTGCTTCAAATTTGTTCAAGTATTGAATATTCTTATATCCAATTGTACACTATACCGACTGTTTTACATGGCCGATAGTTGCAGACAGGTAAGGATAGTTAGTCACGCCACCTATGCCCCTGGACGACTGGTTGTCTGTTTCCAGGCTAGACGATCAGTCGGCCATTTATCCTATCGGTATTAGAACCATTTTAAAGACTGGATCCCCTTTAGGCAGGCGGTCTTGTCATTTGTAAAATTAACCAAGTAGGAAAGTGGTTTGACCAAGTAAACATGATTGTTACCTAGTCGCCAAGTAACTGAGTAGTAGAGGTATCAAGCGGTTGGAACCGGTTGTTCCCCTTAATTCGCCAATGTTTGTTGGCTTTTAACTCATAGGTTGTTAACCTAGCAGGAGTAGTGGTTGAGAGCCCTTGTTCGCTAAAAACAGGCGGACGACTCATTCCTTTTAGGCTCCATACTAAGTTTGAGAGAGTGACTATGAGTTAACTTTGGTGTTACTCAGTCGCTGTCACTCCTGCTTGAGTAGTAAAGCTACCAGGCGGCGGAGGCCGGCTGATCCTTTTGATTCGCCAATGTTAGTTGGCTATTAACTCAAGAGGTACCCCCTGCATTTATCCCAAGTAATACAGGCGGTCATCTGACTCAGATGTCAACTGCTACCACTGGTTTGGTTAGTGATAGAGTTATCCTTGTCTCAAAAACGGCTATGTGGTTGCCCTTGGGGACAGTCGTATAGGTGTCGTGTAATTAGTTTATAGAGCAATGTTCCACCCAAAAGGGAGCTGCTCTCTGCGACGAATTTCATCCGGTGGGATGCCGCCGGACGCCTGCTATGATGTTAGGACAGGTCGTATTAGTATTGAAGATTGGATCAGTTGGCTTGGCGCCTGGTCTGATCATTCGGCCTGTGGCCTTGGTTAGTTCTTGGTGAACGTAGGTGCTAAGTAAGAGGAGGGTAGCCGCCTGTTTAGGCATAGGGTCGGCCAGGCCCTAATCTTTTTTAGCTAAGTATAAGGGGGGTGGCCGTGTGTTTGGAGAGTAGCCGACTATATGTCAAGACGGCATGCCCCTATGGTGAGTAAAATACTCAATGGAGAGTAGCCGACTGTAAAGGTACAGACGGCATGCCCCTCTGAAGATAGAGTAAAATACTCAATGGAGAGTAACCGACTGTAAAGGTACAGGCGGCATGCCCCTCTGAAGAGAAAATTAAACATGGAGAGTAGCCGACTGTTTGTTAGTAGGCGTGCCCCTCTTAGTACAAAATTGAATATTAAGTACGCAAACTTTTATTAAGTAGCCCTTGACTATTTACATCATTCAAAAGAAATATTTCTTAAGATTTTCTACATTCCAAGTTCGAGGCAACGGTTGTCCGTCTGGTGTTCCCAGACGGTAGGTACCGTCCCTGACCTCTTCACAGATTCGGTAGGGTCCTTCCTAGTTGGGAGTTAGTTTGCCAGACTCATTAGCCCTACCAACTGCTTCCATTTTTCTAAGTACAAAGTCCCCCACTTTGAGTGGACGCCTGTGTACTTTTTTGTTGTATGATCTAGTTATTCTCAGGCGGTAAATTTCATGGCGCAAGACAGCATTGCCCCTCTTTTCAGGAAGTGAGTCTAATGCCAGGCGCATGGCTTCCCAGTTTGCCTCTTCGTCATATAGCATTACTCGAAGAGTCGGCTCGTAGTGTTCTATTGGAAGAACAGCTTCCGCACCATAAGTTAGGAGGATTGGAGTTTCTCCAGTCGCCCCTTTTTCAGTCGTCCTAATGGCCCAGAGAACATGTGGTAATTCATCCGCCCATACGCCGCCTGCACGTTCAATCTTTTTCTTGAGACCGTCTGAGATAATTTTATTAAAGGCTTCTACCTGGCCGTTTGCTTGTGGACGGCCGATAGATGCAAAGTAGTGTGCAATTCCTTGGTCACCCAACCAGCTTTTGAGAACAGGCGTCTCAAATTGGGGACCATTATCAAAAACCATAGACATGGGAACCCCGAACCGAGTGATGACATTTTTCCAAATGAATGAAATTACATCCTTCGTCTTGATTCCCTTTACAGCCTCCGCCTCTACCCATTTAGTGAAGTAGTCGACGGCAACAAGTATGTACCTCCTTCCGCCTGTAGCAGGCGCATATGGACCCAGAATATCCATGCCCCACTTAGCAAACGGTAGTGGGCTATGAATGGTAGTGAGGTCAATAGCCGGACGGTGAATTAGCTTGCCAAACCTTTGGCACTTGTCACATTTTTTCACCATCTCCATTGCATCTGCTTCTAAAGTAGGCCAAAAGTAGCCCTGCCGCCTTGCCCGTTGAGCAAGCGTCCTACCGCCTATATGGGAAGCACAGTAACCAGAGTGAAGATCGTCTAGAATCTCTCGCCCCTTTTCTAGAGTAACACACTTTAAGAAGGGTTGAAGGTACCCCCTTTTGTGAAGTTCTCCTTTTATTATTTCAAAACTGGTTGCTCGTTTTTTCAGTGTTGTCGCCTGTTGATGATCATCCGGCAGGGTACCATTTGTCAGATATGCCCTGATTGGATCCATCCAGGTTGAGCTTCTGTCTAGGATTCCTATAGGGTCTTCCTCGATGCTTCTCTTCTCCATTACTTCCCAAAAAACAGTTCGAGGAGTATCACAGGAGGCGGATGATGCTAATTTTGAAAGTGCATCCGCCTGGTTATTTTCTGATCTCGGCACTTGGGTCAGATGGAAATCCTCAAGGGAGCCGACTGCTTGTCGGACCGCCTGTAAGTACTTGATCATGGCCGGATGGGTTGCTTCGTATTCGCCATTGTACTGACTCACTATCAATTGTGAATCGGAACAGGCGTCTATTTTTCTTGCCCCTGCCGCCTTGCACATGCGGATTCCGGCTAGTAAAGCTTCATATTCTGCCTCATTGTTTGTGGCCTGAAAACTGAAGCGTAGAGCATGCTTGTACCTGTCGCCCTCTGGCGACTGACATATGACGCCTGCTCCACAACCATTTGAAGTAGAGCTTCCATCCACATATACCTTCCAGCCTTGGTCTGTAACTTGAGAGTCAAAAGGACGAGTCATCTCAACAATAAAGTCAGCAAAGGCTTGCCCCTTCACTGCTTTTCTAGGCTCGAAAGTAACTTCGAGGCTCTGAATTTCTATGGCCCATTTGATCATTCGGCCTGACGACTCCATGATGGTCAGTGGCCGCTTGATAGGTTGGTCTGTATACACGACGACTGCATGTGCCAAAAAGTAGGGCTTCAATTTTTTAACAGCCATGAAGAGTGCAAGACCAAATTTCTCCACTAAGGGATACCTCAACTCGGCATTTTTCAGTACATGACTGACAAAGTAGACCGGAGCTGACAACCGTCTCTTTCATCAAGGAGAACAGCGCTTAACGCATGATCACAGACGGCCAGGTACATGTAGAGTACTTCTTTGGGCAAAGGGCTGACCAGCCTCGGCAAGGAATGCAAGTGAACTTTCAATTTCTGGAAGGCGGCCTCAGCATCCGGCCCCCATTCAAACCTTGCCTTTTTCTTAATTGCCTGGAAAAAGTATAGGCATTTGTCGCCTGATCGGCTTAGAAATCTTCCCAAGGCCGCCAGACAACCTGTTAACTTCTGAACCTCTCGGATGGTACGAGGCGACTGCATGTCAATGACCGCCTGCACCTTCTCAAGGTTCGCCTCTATTCCTCTCTGATTGATAAGGAATCCGAGAAATTTCCCAGACTCAACTCCAAATACACATTTCTTGGGATTGAGCATGACATGGTGCCGCCTGAGTGTGCCGAAAGTTTCTCGGAGGTCCGACAGATGATCTACCTGAAGCTTAGTCTTGACAATCATATCATCAATGTATGCCTCGACGTTTCTCCCAATCTGATCAAAGAACACAGTGTTTATCATTCGTTGGAAGGTAGCCGGGGCATTCTTAAGACCAAACGGCATGACCGTGTAACAGTATAACCCCTGATCAGTGACGAAGGTCGTCTTCTCCTGATCTTTCTTCCATAAAGGAATTTGATGGAAACCAGAGTAGGCGTCCATAAAGCTCATCAAAGCATGGCCGGCTGTTGAGTCGACCAGGTTATCAATTTTAGGCAGAGGATAACTGTCTTTGGGGCACGCCTTGTTTAAGTCTGTGTAGTCTACACACATTCGCCAGGTGCCATTCGGCTTTTTAACAAGCACCACATTTGCAACCTAATCTGGGAAGTAACATTGCCGAATGAACCCTGCATCAAGTAATTTTTTAACTTCGGCGGCTACCGCCTGACTTCTTTCTTCGCCATGGTTCCGCTTCTTCTGCCTTACCGGCTTCTTTTTTGGATCCACGGCCAGTTTATGTACCGCCAGATCAGGACTAATGCCTGGCATTTCATGGACTTCGAATGCAAAGATGTCCTTGTATTCTTTCAATAGTTTGTGAAAGTCGTCACCCAGGACTCTCAGAGCAGCCGTCCCAACTTTGACTATTCGGTCAGGACGCGAGTCGTCTAAGATCAGGTCCGTATGCTCACCAGCCGGCTGAGGGCGGAATTCATCCGACCGCTCCTCTACTAATGATTGCTATTTTCTGTCTTTTCTTGCGGCCCCTGTCTGGGATGCCTTTCTCTTCTTGCCGCCTGCTTCTTGAACAGGCGCACTCTCCTTGACATTGTCAAGGTCTATTTTTCTACCACTCGACCCAGTGGCCATAACAGTGGGCTTGACATCCGAGAGATAGCACTCTCGGGCCATCCTCTGATCTCCCCTTAGGGACCCGACTGTTCCATTATCCCTCTCAAACTTGAGCAACATAAGAGATGGGATTATAACAGCCTTGAAATTATTCAGGGTTGGTCGTCCCAGAATCATGTTGTAGGCCGAGAGTTCTTTTACTTCCAGGAACCGGACTACCATGTGTCGTCCTTCCCCTTTTTCGCCCAGGCGGATAGGTAAATCCACTCGTCCCACTGGGTGGACGACTCCTCCTCCAAACCCTACAAAAGGGTGGGATGCCGGATGTATGCAATCAGTCTGATATTTTAGTTTCGACAGACATTTGCTACTGATGAGATCTGAGGAGCTTCCGGTATCTATGAGGATTCGGCCAACTCTCTGGTTGGCCACTTTACATTCAATAACGATAGGGTTGTCATGCGGCCCTCTTACCCCTCCTAGATCTTCTTCAGTAATGACAATCTCAGGAAATGAATATTTGGAGGGTCGTTCTTGGTGAACGGAATTTACATCTAACCGCCTGATATTGTCTTTGTTGCCCCTAATAGTGGGGCCGCCTCCTGAGAAGCCGCCTGCAATGGTGTAGACGACTGCATCATCTGTATCGGAGTTGTCGGCCTGTTGATTCTTTTTGGTCGACTGCTTTTTTGAGGAAGTGTTCCCCGTAGATTTCTTGACATAAGTGTCAAGATCACCTTGCTCAGCCAGGCGGTCCAGATACCGCATGAGACTGATGCATTCATTGGTGTGATGACCAACATCTTCATGATAAGCACAGAACTTTTCTTGGTTCCGGTTGTTTGCAGAACCCTTCATGGGGACCGGCTTCTCAATTGAGATCCGTCCCTTGATTTCCTTTAGGATAAACTGGCTATCCTTGTTAAACGCATACTTTGGGGAGTATGGTTTGAATTCTTTTTTCTTCTTCTGGGCCGGCTGTTTAGAGGAATCAGCCGCCCAGACCACTTTTCTCTTCTCATCTTTGTTTGACGACTGTTTCTGTCGTCCTTCTCTTTTGTCGAACCTTTTCCCGTCCAACTGTTTTATCGTACAAAGATCAGTCGCCTGTATATAGGCTTCTGCTTCAATCAAGGCCTCGTGAAGAGTCGCCACCCTTTTTCGAACCAAATCAAATTTGAAGGTAGACCCGTCTTTGAGACCTCTAAAAAAGTCGGTATAAGCTACCTCATCCGGTAACCCTTGAATCTGTATTCTCATCAGGTTAAACCGCCTGATGTAAGAACGAAGCCCCTCCTTCTCGCCCTGCTGAATTGTTCCCAAATCAAGGGTCGTTTTCTTCGCAGGGATGTTCATGGCGAAGTTGGAGGTGAATAAGTAAGCAAGCGTCCTGAAGTTATTTACACAACCAGTTGGCAGGTTGCCAAACCATTGTTGTGCGATTCCTTTGAGAGTCGCTGGGAAACACTTGCACCAAATGGGATCATCCAACCCTTGAAGGTACATCAGGTTGGTGAATGCCATCAGATGGTCTTCTGGGTTAGTAGTGTCGTCATAGGCGCCTACTAATACATTTTTCACTTTGGCCGGCTGAGCGGCTTCAGTAATTTCCTTGGAGAAGGCCGACGGCTGTTCACCAAGTCTAAGCAACCGTAACTGCCAGTCCATAAGTTGGACATTTTTTGCTGCATGTCCACCAAACGGAGGTGGCTGTAAAAAATACTGTTGTTGCGGTACAAACGGTAAATTTGGTACCGCCTGGTCGCTATGAAAGCCGGACTGACGGGAGGTGCCGCCTGACTGACTCTCATGATACGACTGAGTATGCCTCCCGCTTCCTAGATTTAGGATGAGGAGTCGCCTCTCGCCCTTGAACTGGCTTCCTCTTCAGTGAAGTGGAGGGTTTCTTAGCCGACTGCTCCTTGTCCAGAGCAGGCGGCTTCTTGTTGATCAACTCTTGAATTTCTCCCTTGAAGTCCCTCATGAAGGTCATGAGTTCGTTCCTTGTGATGGGAGCAGACCCATCAGTCGGCTGCTGCTGAACAGGCGGTGTGCCTGCTGGATCACTGAGTCCAGTTTGAAGATGTTCCCGTTCCCTCCTTTCGGTATGACGGGTACGTCGGGCCCTCAGGGTCCCGTCTGAAGCTGTGTGAGCTACAACTTCAAATTCATTCTCAGTATCGTGGTCCGACTGAACTTGAGGGTCGTCTAGGGGACGCCTCTCTTCAGGAGTCGGTACAAACGTGGATGCCATCTCATAAGTACTCTCCCCACAGACGGCGCCAAATGTTTCGGGGTTTTCTGATGTCCTGCGGGAGAGTTACAATTCCGAGACTGGAACCGGACGCCTGTACCTGCAAAACAACAGAGACTCCTGGTTGTGGGAGCTCCGCCTCCAACGGTCAAGTTAGTACTTGATTAAGGAGTAATTAATGCGGAAATTAAAGTGATTGGGTCTCTCTAGGTGAGAGTGTTTAATGTGTGTAATCTGCGTTTTTAGCGTCATCTCTCTTAATGAGGATTAAGGGAGGTATTTATAACCTCGGGAAACGTGTCAATCCTAGGTTTAGGTTAACCTAGTGCTGATTGGGCTTCCCTCGGAAGTTGGGCCTGGGTGGCCGGTTTCTCCATTAGGCATGGAGTATGCCACGTGTCATGACATAATAGGTCCAAGGTGGACGAATAAGCGTGTGCCACGTGGCAAGCCCTGACAGTTCCAACTGGGGGACACTTGGCAGGACCTGATTGGCCCACGTGGCGCATTCTGATTGGTGGGAGC
Source organism: Chenopodium quinoa (assembly GCF_001683475.1). Taxonomy (NCBI): domain Eukaryota; kingdom Viridiplantae; phylum Streptophyta; class Magnoliopsida; order Caryophyllales; family Amaranthaceae; genus Chenopodium; species Chenopodium quinoa. Next base: position 62,874 of record NW_018742672.1, read on the forward strand.
AAAATCCCCTAATCAGTTAGTTATAGAGTTATCCTTGTCTCAAAAACGGCTACGTGGTTGCCCTTGGGGACAGTCGTATAGGTGCCGTGTAATTAGTTTATAGAGCAATGTTCCACCCAAAAGGGAGCTGCTCTCTGCGACGAATTTCATCCGGAGGGATGCCGCCGGACGCCTGCTATGATGTTGGGAAGGTCGTATTAGTTTTGAAGATTGGATCAGTTGGCTTGGCGCCTGGTCTGATCATTCGGCCTGTGGCCTTGGTTAGTTCTTGGTGAACGTAGGTGCTAAGTAAAAGGAGGGTAGCCGCCTGTTTAGGCACAGGGTCGGCCAGGCCCTAATCATTTTTTAGTTAAGTATAAGGGGGGTGGCTCTGTGTTTGGAACCAGTCGGCCCTCTTCTATGGTGAGTAGCCGACTATATGTCCAGACGGCGTGCCCCTATGGTGATAGAGTAAAATATTCAATGGAGAGTAGCCGACTGTAAATGTATAGGCGGCCTGCCCCTCTTAAGTAAGAATAAAAATTAAACATGGAGAGTAGCCGACTGTTTGTCAGCAGGCATGCCCCTCTTAAGTAAGAATAAAAACTGAGTATGGAGAGTAGCCGACTGTTTGTTAGTAGGCGTGCCCCTCTTAGTACAAAATTGAATATTAAGTATGCAAACTTTTATTAAGTAGCCCTTGACTATTTACATCATTCAAATGAAATATTTCTTAAGATTATCTACATTCCAAGTTCGAGGCAACGGTTGTCCGTCTGGTGTTCCTAGACGGTAGGTACCGTCCCTGACCTCTTCACAGATTCGGTAGGGTCCTTCCCAGTTGGGAGTTAGTTTGCCAGACTCATTAGCCCTACCAACTGCTTCCATTTTTCTTACACAAGTTTGTGACCCAAGTGGGAGCATTAAAGTGGTGGAACATCTTGAAGGTTGAGAGCATCTGTGTTCGGGCAAGGGCGGTAGCACATTCAACATATGAATGAAACACAGCTGCTTGCTAACACACACGTAGGGCCGTAGGACAGACCTAAAACAATCCCCACAGACGGCGCCAAGATGTTTCGGGGTTTTCTGATGTCCTGCGGGAGAGTTACAATTCCGAGACTGGAACCGGAGGCCTGTACCTGCAAAACAAACGGATGCTCCGGATGATTGGAGATCCGCCTCCGACGGTCAAGTTAGTACTTGATTAAGGAGTAATTAATGCGGAAATTAAAGTGATTGGGTCTCTCTAGGTGAGAGTGTTTAATGTGTGTAATCTGCGTTTTTAGCGTCATCTCTCTTAATGAGGATTAAGGGAGGTATTTATAACCTCGGGAAACGTGTCAATCTAGGTTTAGGTTAACCTTGGGCTGATTGGGCTTCCCTCGGAAGTTTGGCCTAGGTGACCGGTTATCCCAGGTGTCATGGGAAGGACACGTGTCGTGTCATAATTGGTCCATAGTGGACGGATCATTGCTTGACACGTGGCAGGCTCCTACTGGCCCATGTGACGGACACATGGCGGAACCTGATTGGTCCACTTGTCAGATGGTGATTGGTGGGGAAAAATCCCCTAATCAGAATTCATTTGACTTTTGTTTGATTCAATTAGCTTTGTTGAATGCATTTGACTTTAATTTGACTCAAAAACTTTGTTTTAATGTGTTTGACTTTCATTTGATTCAATTAGGTTTGTTTGAATGTGTTTGACTTTCATTTGATTCAATTAGCTTTGTTTTGATGTGTTTGACTTTCATTTGATTCAATTAGCTTTGTAGAATGCATTTGACCCTCATTTGATTCAATTAGCTTTGTTGAATGTATTAGACTTCAATATAATTCCAAAAGCTTTGTTTGAATGAGTTTGACTTCCATTTAATTTAATTAGCTTTGTTTGAATGTGTTTGACTTTCATTTGATTCAATTATCATAATTGAATGCATTTGGCTTGCATTTGAGTCATAAAGTTTGTTTGAATGTGTTTGACTTTCATTTTATTCAATTAGCTTTGTTTGAATGTGTTTAACTTAAATTTGATCCAAAAAGCTTTGTTTGAATGTGTTTGAATTTCATTTGATTCAATTAGCTTTGTTTGAATGTGTTTGACTTTCATTTGATTCAATTAGCTTTGTTTGAATGTGTTTGACTTTCATTTGGTTCAATTAGCTTTATTGAATGCATTACACTTTCATTGGATTCAATTAGCTTTGTTGAATGCATTTGACATTTATTAGATTCAAAAAGCTTTGTTTTAATGTGTTTGACTTTCATTTGATTCAATTAGCTTTGTAGAATGCATTTGACTTTCATTTGATTTAATTAGCTTTGTTTGAATGTGTTTGACTTTCATTTGATTCAATTAGCTTTGTTTGAATGTGTGTTTGACTTTCATTTGATTCAATTAGCTTTGTAGAATGCATTTGACTTTCATTTTATTCAATAAGCTTTGTTGAATGCATTTGACTTTAATTTGATTCAAAAAGCTTTTTTTGAATGTGTTTGACTTTCATTTGATTTAATTAGCTTTGTAGAATGCATTTGACTTTCATTTGATTCAATTAGCTTTGTTTGAATGTGTTTGACTTTCATTTGATCCAATTAGCTTTGATTGAATGTGTTTCACTTTTAATTGATTTAATTAGCTTTGTAGAATGCATTTGACATTAATTTTATTCAAAAAGCTTTGTTTGAATGGGTTTGACTTTAATTTGATTTAATTAGCTCTGTTTGATTGTGTTTGACTTAAATTTGATTCATAAGTCTTGTTTGAATGTGTTGACTTTAATTTGATTCAATTACCTTTGTTGAATGCATTAGACTTTAATTTGATTTAAATAGCTTTATTTGAATGTGTTTGACTTTCATTGTATTCAGTTAGGTTTGTTAGAATGTGTTTAACTTTCATTTGATTCTATTAGCTTTGTAGAATGCATTTGACATTTATTAGATTCAATTAGCTTTGTTTGAATGCATTTGACTTTAATTTGACTCAAAAACTTTGTTTTAATGTGTTTGACTTTCATTTGATTCAATTAGGTTTGTTTGAATGTGTTTGACTTTCATTTGATTCAATTAGCTTTGTTTGAATGTGTGTTTGACTTTCATTTGATTCAATTAGCTTTGTAGAATGCATTTGACTTTCATTTTATTCAATTAGCTTTGTTGAATGCATTTGACTTTAATTTGATTCAAAAAGCTTTGTTTGAATGTGTTTGACTTTCATTTGATTTAATTAGCTTTGTAGAATGCATTTGACTTTCATTTGATTCAATTAGCTTTGTTTGAATGTGTTTGACTTTTAATTGATTTAATTAGCTTTGTAGAATGCATTTGACATTAATTTTATTCAAAAAGCTTAGTTTGAATGGGTTTGACTTTAATTTGATTTAATTAGCTCTGTTTGATTGTGTTTGACTTAAATTTGATTCATAAGTCTTGTTTGAATGTGTTGACTTTAATTTGATTCAATTACCTTTGGTGAATGCATTAGACTTTAATTTGATTTAAATAGCTTTATATGAATGTGTTTGACTTTCATTGTATTCAGTTAGCTTTGTTAGAATGTGTTTAACTTTCATTTGATTCTATTAGCTTTGTAGAATGCATTTGACTTTTGTTTGATTCAATTAGCTTTGTTGAATGCATTTGACTTTAATTTGACTCAAAAACTTTGTTTTAATGTGTTTGACTTTCATTTAATTCAATTAGGTTTGTTTGAATGTGTTTGACTTTCATTTGATTCAATTAGCTTTGTTTTGATGTGTTTGACTTTCATTTGATTCAATTAGCTTTGTAGAATGCATTTGACCCTCATTTGATTCAATTAGCTTTGTTGAATGTATTAGACTTCAATATAATTGATGTGTTTGACTTTCATTTGATTCAATTAGCTTTGTAGAATGCATTTGACCCTCATTTGATTCAATTAGCTTTGTTGAATGTATTAGACTTCAATATAATTCCAAAAGCTTTGTTTGAATGAGTTTGACTTCCATTTAATTTAATTAGCTTTGTTTGAATGTGTTTGACTTTCATTTGATTCAATTATCATAATTGAATGCATTTGGCTTGCATTTGAGTCATAAAGTTTGTTTGAATGTGTTTGACTTTCACTTTATTCAATTAGCTTTGTTTGAATGTGTTTTACTTTCATTTGGTTCAATTAGCATTGTTGAATGCATTTGGCTTTCATTTTATTCAATTAGCTTTGTTTGATTGTATTAGACTTTCATTTGATCCAATAAGCTTTGTTTAAATGCATTTGACTTTCATTTGATTTAAAAAGCTTTGTTTGAATGTGTTTGACTTTCATTTGATTCAATTAGCATAATTGAATGCATTTGGCTTGCATTTTAGTCATAAAGCTTGTTTGAATGTGTTTGACTTTCATTTGATTTAATTAGCTTTGTTTGAATGTGTTTAACTTAAATTTGATCCAAAAAGCTTTGTTTGAATGTGTTTGACTTTCATTTGATTCAATTAGCTTTGTTTGAATGTGTTTGACTTTCATTTGATTCAATTAGCTTTGTTTGAATGTGTTTGACTTTCATTTGGTTCAATTAGCTTTATTGAATGCATTAGACTTTGATTGGATTCAATTAGCTTTGTAGAATGCATTTGACATTCATATTATTACAAAAGCTTTGTTTAAATGGGTTTGACTTTCAATTGATTTAATTAGCTTTGTTGAATGCATTAGACTTTAACTTGATTCAAAAAGATTTATTTGATTGTGTTTGGCTTTCATTGGATTAAATTAGCTATGTTTGATTGTGTTTAACGTTCATTTCATTCAATTAGCTTTGTAGAATGAATTTGAATTTCACTTGATTCGTTAAGCTTTGTTGAATGCATTTGACTTTCATTTTAGTAAAAAAGCTTTGTTTCAATGTCTTTGACTTTCATTTGATTTAATTAGCTTTGTTTGAATGTGTTTGATTTTCATTTGATTTAATTAGCTTTGTAGAATGCATTTGACTTTCATTTGATTCAATTAGCTTTGTTTGAATGTGTTTGACTTTCATTTGATTCAATTCTCTTTGTTTGAATGTGTGTTTGACTTTCATTTGATTCAATTAGCTTTGTAGAATGCATTGGACTTTCATTTTATTCAATTAGCTTTGTTGAATGCATTTGACATTTATTAGATTCAAAAAGCTTTGTTTTAATGTGTTTGACTTTCATTTGATTCAATTAGCTTTGTAGAATGCATTTGATTTTCATTTGATTCAATTAGCTTTGTTTGAATGTGTTTGACTTTCATTTGATTCAATTAGCTTTGTTTGAATGTGTGTTTGACTTTCATTTGATTCAATTAGCTTTGTAGAATGCATTTGACTTTCATTTTATTCAATTAGCTTTGTTGAATGCATTTGACTTTAATTTGATTCAAAAAGCTTTGTTTGAATGTGTTTGACTTTCATTTGATTTAATTAGCTTTGTAGAATGCATTTGACTTAAATTTGATTCAATTAGCTTTGTTTGAATGTGTTTGACTTTCATTTGATCCAATTAGCTTTGTTTGAATGTGTTTCACTTTTAATTGATTTAATTAGCTTTGTAGAATGCATTTGACATTAATTTTATTCAAAAAGCTTTGTTTGAAATGGTTTGACTTTAATTTGATTTAATTAGCTCTGTTTGATTGCGTTTGACTTAAATTTGATTCACAAGTCTTGTTTGAATGTGTTGACTTTAATTTGAATCAATTACCTTTGTTGAATGCATTAGACTTTAATTTGATTTAAATAGCTTTATTTGAATGTGTTTGACTTTCATTGTATTCAGTTAACTTTGTTAGAATGTGTTTAACTTTCATTTGATTCTATTAGCTTTGTAGAATGCCTTTGACTTTTGTTTGATTCAATTAGCTTTGTTGAATGCATTTGACTTTAATTTGACTCAAAAACTTTGTTTTAATGTGTTTGACTTTCATTTGATTCAATTAGGTTTGTTTGAATGTGTTTGACTTTCATTTGATTCAATTAGCTTTGTTTTGATGTGTTTGACTTTCATTTGATTCAATTAGCTTTGTAGAATGCATTTGACCCTCATTTGATTCAATTAGCTTTGTTGAATGTATGAGACTTCAATATAATTGATGTGTTTGACTTTCATTTGATTCAATTAGCTTTGTAGAATGCATTTGACCCTCATTTGATTCAATTAGCTTTGTTTAATGTATTAGACTTCAATATAATTCCAAAAGCTTTGTTTGAATGAGTTTGACTTCCATTTAATTTAATTAGCTTTGTTTGAATGTGTTTGACTTTCATTTGATTCAATTAGCATAATTGAATGCATTTGGCTTGCATTTGAGTCATAAAGTTTGTTTGAATGTGTTTGACTTTCACTTTATTCAATTAGCTTTGTTTGAATGTGTTTTACTTTCATTTGATTCAATTAGAATTGTTGAATGCATTTGGCTTTCATTTTATTTAATTAGCTTTGTTTGATTGTATTAGACATTCATTTGATCCAATTAGCTTTGTTTAAATGCATTTGACTTTCATTTGATTTAAAAAGCTTTGTTTGAATGTGTTTGACTTTCATTTGATTCAATTAGCATAATTAAATGCATTTGGCTTGCATTTTAGTCATAAAGCTTGTTTGAATGTGTTTGACTTTCATTTGATTTAGTTAGCTTTGTTTGAATGTGTTTAACTTAAATTTGATCTAAAAAGCTTTGTTTGAATGTGTTTGACTTTCATTTGATTCAATTAGCTTTGTTTGAATGTGTTTGACTTTCATTTGATTCAATTAGCTTTGTTTGAATGTGTTTGACTTTCATTTGGTTCAATTAGCTTTATTGAATGCATTAGACTTTGATTGGATTCAATTAGCTTTGTAGAATGCATTTGACATTCATATTATTCCAAAAGCTTTGTTTAAATGGGTTTGACTTTCATTTGATTCAATTAGCTTTGTTGAATGCATTAGACTTTAACTTGATTCAAAAAGATTTATTTGATTGTGTTTGGCTTTCATTGGATTAAATTAGCTATGTTTGAATGTGTTTAACGTTCATTTCATTCAATTAGCTTTGTAGAATGAATTTGAATTTCACTTGATTCGTTAAGCTTTGTTGAATGCATTTGACTTTCATTTTAGTAAAAAAGCTTTGTTTCAATGTCTTTGACTTTCATTTGATTTAATTAGCTTTGTTTGAATGTGTTTGATTTTCATTTGATTTAATTAGCTTTGTAGAATGCATTTGACTTTCATTTGATTCAATTAGCTTTGTTTGAATGTGTTTGACTTTCATTTGATTCAATTCGCTTTGTTTGAATGTGTGTTTGACTTTCATTTGATTCAATTAGCTTTGTAGAATGAATTGGACTTTCATTTTATTCAATTAGCTTTGTTGAATGCATTTGACATTTATTAGATTCAAAAAGCTTTGTTTTAATGTGTTTGACTTTCATTTGATTCAATTAGCTTTGTAGAATGCATTTGACTTTCATTTGATTCAATTAGCTTTGTTTGAATGTGTTTGACTTTCATTTGATTCAATTAGCTTTGTTTGAATGTGTGTTTGACTTTCATTTGATTCAATTAGCTTTGTAGAATGCATTTGACTTTCATTTTATTCAATAAGCTTTGTTGAATGCATTTGACTTTAATTTGATTCAAAAAGCTTTTTTTGAATGTGTTTGACTTTCATTTGATTTAATTAGCTTTGTAGAATGCATTTGACTTTCATTTGATTCAATTAGCTTTGTTTGAATGTGTTTGACTTTCATTTGATCCAATTAGCTTTGATTGAATGTGTTTCACTTTTAATTGATTTAATTAGCTTTGTAGAATGCATTTGACATTAATTTTATTCAAAAAGCTTTGTTTGAATGGGTTTGACTTTAATTTGATTTAATTAGCTCTGTTTGATTGTGTTTGACTTAAATTTGATTCATAAGTCTTGTTTGAATGTGTTGACTTTAATTTGATTCAATTACCTTTGTTGAATGCATTAGACTTTAATTTGATTTAAATAGCTTTATTTGAATGTGTTTGACTTTCATTGTATTCAGTTAGGTTTGTTAGAATGTGTTTAACTTTCATTTGATTCTATTAGCTTTGTAGAATGCATTTGACATTTATTAGATTCAATTAGCTTTGTTTGAATGCATTTGACTTTAATTTGACTCAAAAACTTTGTTTTAATGTGTTTGACTTTCATTTGATTCAATTAGGTTTGTTTGAATGTGTTTGACTTTCATTTGATTCAATTAGCTTTGTTTGAATGTGTGTTTGACTTTCATTTGATTCAATTAGCTTTGTAGAATGCATTTGACTTTCATTTTATTCAATTAGCTTTGTTGAATGCATTTGACTTTAATTTGATTCAAAAAGCTTTGTTTGAATGTGTTTGACTTTCATTTGATTTAATTAGCTTTGTAGAATGCATTTGACTTTCATTTGATTCAATTAGCTTTGTTTGAATGTGTTTGACTTTTAATTGATTTAATTAGCTTTGTAGAATGCATTTGACATTAATTTTATTCAAAAAGCTTAGTTTGAATGGGTTTGACTTTAATTTGATTTAATTAGCTCTGTTTGATTGTGTTTGACTTAAATTTGATTCATAAGTCTTGTTTGAATGTGTTGACTTTAATTTGATTCAATTACCTTTGGTGAATGCATTAGACTTTAATTTGATTTAAATAGCTTTATATGAATGTGTTTGACTTTCATTGTATTCAGTTAGCTTTGTTAGAATGTGTTTAACTTTCATTTGATTCTATTAGCTTTGTAGAATGCATTTGACTTTTGTTTGATTCAATTAGCTTTGTTGAATGCATTTGACTTTAATTTGACTCAAAAACTTTGTTTTAATGTGTTTGACTTTCATTTAATTCAATTAGGTTTGTTTGAATGTGTTTGACTTTCATTTGATTCAATTAGCTTTGTTTTGATGTGTTTGACTTTCATTTGATTCAATTAGCTTTGTAGAATGCATTTGACCCTCATTTGATTCAATTAGCTTTGTTGAATGTATTAGACTTCAATATAATTGATGTGTTTGACTTTCATTTGATTCAATTAGCTTTGTAGAATGCATTTGACCCTCATTTGATTCAATTAGCTTTGTTGAATGTATTAGACTTCAATATAATTCCAAAAGCTTTGTTTGAATGAGTTTGACTTCCATTTAATTTAATTAGCTTTGTTTGAATGTGTTTGACTTTCATTTGATTCAATTATCATAATTGAATGCATTTGGCTTGCATTTGAGTCATAAAGTTTGTTTGAATGTGTTTGACTTTCACTTTATTCAATTAGCTTTGTTTGAATGTGTTTTACTTTCATTTGGTTCAATTAGCATTGTTGAATGCATTTGGCTTTCATTTTATTCAATTAGCTTTGTTTGATTGTATTAGACTTTCATTTGATCCAATAAGCTTTGTTTAAATGCATTTGACTTTCATTTGATTTAAAAAGCTTTGTTTGAATGTGTTTGACTTTCATTTGATTCAATTAGCATAATTGAATGCATTTGGCTTGCATTTTAGTCATAAAGCTTGTTTGAATGTGTTTGACTTTCATTTGATTTAATTAGCTTTGTTTGAATGTGTTTAACTTAAATTTGATCCAAAAAGCTTTGTTTGAATGTGTTTGACTTTCATTTGATTCAATTAGCTTTGTTTGAATGTGTTTGACTTTCATTTGATTCAATTAGCTTTGTTTGAATGTGTTTGACTTTCATTTGGTTCAATTAGCTTTATTGAATGCATTAGATTTTGATTGGATTCAATTAGCTTTGTAGAATGCATTTGACATTCATATTATTCCAAAAGCTTTGTTTAAATGGGTTTGACTTTCATTTGATTCAATTAGCTTTGTTGAATGCATTAGACTTTAACTTGATTCAAAAAGATTTATTTGATTGTGTTTGGCTTTCATTGGATTAAATTAGCTATGTTTGAATGTGTTTAACGTTCATTTCATTCAATTAGCTTTGTAGAATGAATTTGAATTTCACTTGATTCGTTAAGCTTTGTTGAATGTATTTGACTTTCATTTTAGTAAAAAAGCTTTGTTTCAATGTCTTTGACTTTCATTTGATTTAATTAGCTTTGTTTGAATGTGTTTGATTTTCATTTGATTTAATTAGCTTTGTAGAATGCATTTGACTTTCATTTGATTCAATTAGCTTTGTTTGAATGTGTTTGACTTTCATTTGATTCAATTAGCTTTGTTTGAATGTGTGTTTGACTTTCATTTGATTCAATTAGCTTTGTAGAATGCATTTGACTTTCATTTTACTCAATTAGCTTTGTTGAATGCATTTGACATTTATTAGATTCAAAAAGCTTTGTTTGAATGTGTTTGACTTTCATTTGATTCAATTAGCTTTGTAGAATGCATTTGATTTTCATTTGATTCAATTAGCTTTGTTTGAATGTGTTTGACTTTCATTTGATTCAATTAGCTTTGTTTGAATGTGTGTTTGACTTTCATTTGATTCAATTAGCTTTGTAGAATGCATTTGACTTTCATTTTATTCAATTAGCTTTGTTGAATGCATTTGACTTTAATTTGATTCAAAAAGCTTTGTTTGAATGTGTTTGACTTTCATTTGATTTAATTAGCTTTGTAGAATGCATTTGACTTAAATTTGATTCAATTAGCTTTGTTTGAATGTGTTTGACTTTCATTTGATCCAATTAGCTTTGTTTGAATGTGTTTCACTTTTAATTGATTTAATTAGCTTTGTAGAATGCATTTGACATTAATTTTATTCAAAAAGCTTTGTTTGAATGGGTTTGACTTTAATTTGATTTAATTAGCTCTGTTTGATTGCGTTTGACTTAAATTTGATTCACAAGTCTTGTTTGAATGTGTTGACTTTAATTTGAATCAATTACCTTTGTTGAATGCATTAGACTTTAATTTGATTTAAATAGCTTTATTTGAATGTGTTTGACTTTCATTGTATTCAGTTAACTTTGTTAGAATGTGTTTAACTTTCATTTGATTCTATTAGCTTTGTAGAATGCCTTTGACTTTTGTTTGATTCAATTAGCTTTGTTGAATGCATTTGACTTTAATTTGACTCAAAAACTTTGTTTTGATGTGTTTGACTTTCATTTGATTCAATTAGGTTTGTTTGAATGTGTTTGACTTTCATTTGATTCAATTAGCTTTGTTTTGATGTGTTTGACTTTCATTTGATTCAATTAGCTTTGTAGAATGCATTTGACCCTCATTTGATTCAATTAGCTTTGTTGAATGTATGAGACTTCAATATAATTGATGTGTTTGACTTTCATTTGATTCAATTAGCTTTGTAGAATGCATTTGACCCTCATTTGATTCAATTAGCTTTGTTTAATGTATTAGACTTCAATATAATTCCAAAAGCTTTGTTTGAATGAGTTTGACTTCCATTTAATTTAATTAGCTTTGTTTGAATGTGTTTGACTTTCATTTGATTCAATTAGCATAATTGAATGCATTTGGCTTGCATTTGAGTCATAAAGTTTGTTTGAATGTGTTTGACTTTCACTTTATTCAATTAGCTTTGTTTGAATGTGTTTTACTTTCATTTGATTCAATTAGAATTGTTGAATGCATTTGGCTTTCATTTTATTTAATTAGCTTTGTTTGATTGTATTAGACATTCATTTGATCCAATTAGCTTTGTTTAAATGCATTTGACTTTCATTTGATTTAAAAAGCTTTGTTTGAATGTGTTTGACTTTCATTTGATTCAATTAGCATAATTGAATGCATTTGGCTTGCATTTTAGTCATAAAGCTTGTTTGAATGTGTTTGACTTTCATTTGATTTAGTTAGCTTTGTTTGAATGTGTTTAACTTAAATTTGATCCAAAAAGCTTTGTTTGAATGTGTTTGACTTTCATTTGATTCAATTAGCTTTGTTTGAATGTGTTTGACTTTCATTTGATTCAATTAGCTTTGTTTGAATGTGTTTGACTTTCATTTGGTTCAATTAGCTTTATTGAATGCATTAGACTTTGATTGGATTCAATTAGCTTTGTAGAATGCATTTGACATTCATATTATTCCAAAAGCTTTGTTTAAATGGGTTTGACTTTCATTTGATTCAATTAGCTTTGTTGAATGCATTAGACTTTAACTTGATTCAAAAAGATTTATTTGATTGTGTTTGGCTTTCATTGGATTAAATTAGCTATGTTTGAATGTGTTTAACGTTCATTTCATTCAATTAGCTTTGTAGAATGAATTTGAATTTCACTTGATTCGTTAAGCTTTGTTGAATGCATTTGACTTTCATTTTAGTAAAAAAGCTTTGTTTCAATGTCTTTGACTTTCATTTGATTTAATTAGCTTTGTTTGAATGTGTTTGATTTTCATTTGATTTAATTAGCTTTGTAGAATGCATTTGACTTTCATTTGATTCAATTAGCTTTGTTTGAATGTGTTTGACTTTCATTTGATTCAATTCGCTTTGTTTGAATGTGTGTTTGACTTTCATTTGATTCAATTAGCTTTGTAGAATGAATTGGACTTTCATTTTATTCAATTAGCTTTGTTGAATGCATTTGACATTTATTAGATTCAAAAAGCTTTGTTTTAATGTGTTTGACTTTCATTTGATTCAATTAGCTTTGTAGAATGCATTTGACTTTCATTTGATTCAATTAGCTTTGTTTGAATGTGTTTGACTTTCATTTGATTCAATTAGCTTTGTTTGAATGTGTGTTTGACTTTCATTTGATTCAATTAGCTTTGTAGAATGCATTTGACTTTCATTTTATTCAATTAGCTTTGTTGAATGCATTTGACTTTAATTTGATTCAAAAAGCTTTGTTTGAATGTGTTTGACTTTCATTTGATTTAATTAGCTTTGTAGAATGCATTTGACATAAATTTGATTCAATTAGCTTTGTTTGAATGTGTTTGACTTTCATTTGATCCAATTAGCTTTGTTTGAATGTGTTTCACTTTTAATTGATTTAATTAGCTTTGTAGAATGCATTTGACATTAATTTTATTCAAAAAGCTTTGTTTGAATGGGTTTGACTTTAATTTGATTTAATTAGCTCTGTTTGATTGTGTTTGACTTAAATTTGATTCATAAGTCTTGTTTGAATGTGTTGACTTTAATTTGATTCAATTACCTTTGTTGAATGCATTAGACTTTAATTTGATTTAAATAGCTTTATTTGAATGTGTTTGACTTTCATTGTATTCAGTTAGCTTTGTTAGAATGTGTTTAACTTTCATTTGATTCTATTAGCTTTGTAGAATGCCTTTGACTTTTGTTTGATTCAATTAGCTTTGTTGAATGCATTTGACTTTAATTTGACTCAAAAACTTTGTTTTAATGTGTTTGACTTTCATTTGATTCAATTAGGTTTGTTTGAATGTGTTTGACTTTCATTTGATTCAATTAGCTTTGTTTTGATGTGTTTGACTTTCATTTGATTCAATTAGCTTTGTAGAATGCATTTGACCCTCATTTGATTCAATTAGCTTTGTTGAATGTATTAGACTTCAATATAACTCAAAAAGCTTTGTTTGAATGAGTTTGACTTCCATTTAATTTAATTAGCTTTGTTTGAATGTGTTTGATTTTCATTTGATTTAATTAGCTTTGTAGAATGCATTTGACTTTCATTTGATTCAATTAGCTTTGTTTGAATGTGTTTGACTTTCATTTGATTCAATTAGCTTTGTTAGAATGTGTGTTTGACTTTCATTTGATTCAATTAGCTTTGTAGAATGCATTGGACTTTCATTTTATTCAATTAGCTTTGTTGAATGCATTTGACATTTATTAGATTCAAAAAGCTTTGTTTTAATGTGTTTGACTTTCATTTGATTCAATTAGCTTTATAGAATGCATTTGACTTTCATTTGATTCAATTAGCTTTGTTTGAATGTGTTTGACTTTCATTTGATTCAATTAGCTTTGTTTGAATGTGTGTTTGACTTTCATTTGATTCAATTAGCTCTGTAAAATGCATTGGACTTTCATTTTATTCAATTAGCTTTGTTGAATGCATTTGACATTTATTAGATTCAAAAAGCTTTGTTTTAATGTGTTTGACTTTCATTTGATTCAATTAGCTTTGTAGAATGCATTTGACTTTCATTTGATTCAATTAGCTTTGTTTGAATGTGTTTGACTTTCATTTGATTCAATTAGCTTTGTTTGAATGTGTGTTTGACTTTCATTTGATTCAATTAGCTTTGTAGAATGCATTTGACTTTCATTTTATTCAATTGGCTTTGTTGAATGCATTTGACTTTAATTTGATTCAAAAAGCTTTGTTTGAATGTGTTTGACTTTCATTTGATTTAATTAGCTTTGTAGAATGCATTTGACTTTCATTTGATTAAATTAGCATTGTTTGAATGTGTTTGACTTTCATTTGATCCAATTAGCTTTGTTTGAATGTGTTTCACTTTTAATTGATTTAATTAGCTTTGTAGAATGCATTTGACATTAATTTTATTCAAAAAGCTTTGTTTGAATGGGTTTTACTTTAATTTGATTTAATTAGCGTTGTTTGATTGTGTTTGACTTAAATTTGATTCATAAGTCTTGTTTGGATGTGTTTGCCTTTAATTTGATTCAATTACCTTTTTTGAATGCATTAGACTTTAATTTGATTTAAAAAGCTTTATTTGAATGTGTTTGACTTTCATTGGATTCAATTAGCTTTGTTAGAATGTGTTTAACTTTCATTTGATTCTATTAGCTTTGTAGAATGCATTTGACTTTCGTTTGATTCAATTACCTTTGTTGAATGCATTTGACTTTAATTTGACTCAGAAACTTTTTTTTAATGTGTTTGACTTTCATTTGATTCAATTAGGTTTGTTTGAATGTGTTTGACTTTCATTTGACTCAATTAGCTTTGTTTTGATGTATTCGATTTTCATTTGATTCAATTTGCTTTGTAGAATGCATTTGACCCTCATTTGAATCAATTAGCTTTGTTAAATGAATTAGACTTTAATATAACTCAAAAAGCTTTGTTTGAATGAGTTTGACTTCCATTTAATTTAATTAGCTTTGTTTGAATGTGTTTGACTTGCATTTGATTCAATTAGCATAATTAAATGCATTTGGCTTGCATTTGAGTCATAAAGCTTGTTTGAATGTGTTTGACTTTCATTTGATTCAATTAGCTTTATTTGAATGTGTTTTACTTTCATTTGATTCAATTAGCATTGTTGAATGCATTTGGCTTTCATTTTATTCAATTAGCTTTGTTTGAATGTGTTTGACTTTCATTTGATTTAATTAGCTTTGTAGAATGCATTTGACATTCATTTGATTCAATTAGGTTTGTTTGAATGTGTTTGACTTTCATTTGATCCAATTAGCTTTGTTTGAATGTGTTTCACTTTTAATTGATTTAATTAGCTTTGTAGAATGCATTTGACATTAATTTTATTCAAAAAGCTTTGTTTGAATGGGTTTGACTTTAATTTGATTTAATTAGGTCTGTTTGATTGTTTTTGACTTAAATTTGATTCATAAGTTTAGTTTGAATGTGTTTGACTTTTATTTGATTCAATTACCTTTGTTGAATGCATTAGACTTTAATTTGATTTAAAAAGCTTTATTTGAATGTGTTTGACTTTCATTGGATTCAATTAGCTTTGTTAGAATGTGTTTAACTTTGATTTGATTCTATTAGCTTTGTAGAATGCATTTTACTTTTGTTTGATTGATGTGGATCAAGAGGGAAATTCTTTTGAAGAGCCAATCATATTGGTTTTAAGGCCAATAGGGTTTGAGCTTGGAGTAAAGAATCAAGAATGGTTAACATGCGCAGCCATTGAAGAAGAAGTCAAGGTCCAGTTGGGTTCCGACGACGGCAGCGGCGGCGACGCGCCGATCTGGGTGCCACGCGCCGGCTCCCTAGCTCCGGCCTGAGTCCAGCTACACGTTGGTGGGGCGCGTGTCGATGATGGCAGCGCGTGAGACGGTGGTTCGGCGGCAGTACGAAAAGAAAGATTTTCCTAACTTAGTTTTTTCTAGAGTTTTTGCTTGCAAGTTTTTACCTTTCACTTGAAAGGGTTTTTCTTGGTTTAAGCAATTAGGAATCTTCTTAATTTCTGTTATTTTAGTTTAAAATAATTTCTAAGTCAATTAGGAATTGTTTTAAGAAGTTTTAGTTTAATTAGAACTAGTCTTATTACTAGTTTCCTAGTTCCATTAGAATTGGTTCTCCTATTCTATCTAGGATACTTGGGGATCAAGGCTAGGGTTTTTTCCTAGTTCGAATAGACTTAGGAATAGTTAGTTTTAGTCTATAAATAATGTAATTTTCGTGATTTTTCAGAACATTCGAGTATCATTAAAATTCAAGTTAATTGTTTGTTTTGCTTAATTGCTTACAAATTCTTTTGCTAGTTTTCAATTCAAGGAGTTGTTTTGATAATTAGAACGTTCAATTCTTAGTTCTAGGAGTAGTCTAAGTTTTGTTCATCAAAGTACTTAGTTCCAGGAGTGGTCTAGGTAATTTGAGAGGCGTTGAATTCGTTCCAGGAGTGGTCGTTTTCAAAGTCATATCCGGTTCGTTATTCTTAAGTTGTTCGATTTTCTTAGGAAATTCGAAGGGCTTGTGTTACTTGTGTGATTTTAGATTCTTTATTAAGTTAAGGGGTTTAAATCCACATCAAATTGGTATTAGAACAAGTGCGATTTGATGAACGAATTGTTGAACGATCAAAACCCCTGAAATCTGATACCAATTTGATGTGGATTTAAACCCCTTAACTTAATAAAGAATCTAAAATCACACAAGTAACACAAGCCCTTCGAATTTCCTAAGAAAATCGAACAACTTAAGAATAACGAACCGGATATGACTTTGAAAACGACCACTCCTGGAACGAATTCAACGCCTCTCAAATTACCTAGACCACTCCTGGAACTAAGTACTTTGATGAACAAAACTTAGACTACTCCTAGAACTAAGAATTGAACGTTCTAATTATCAAAACAACTCCTTGAATTGAAAACTAGCAAAAGAATTTGTAAGCAATTAAGCAAAACAAACAATTAACTTGAATTTTAATGATACTCGAATGTTCTGAAAAATCACGAAAATTACATTATTTATAGACTAAAACTAACTATTCCTAAGTCTATTCGAACTAGGAAAAAACCCTAGCCTTGATCCCCAAGTATCCTAGATAGAATAGGAGAACCAATTCTAATGGAACTAGGAAACTAGTAATAAGACTAGTTCTAATTAAACTAAAACTTCTTAAAACAATTCCTAATTGACTTAGAAATTATTTTAAACTAAAATAACAGAAATTAAGAAGATTCCTAATTGCTTAAACCAAGAAAAACCCTTTCAAGTGAAAGGTAAAAACTTGCAAGCAAAAACTCTAGAAAAAACTAAGTTAGGAAAATCTTTCTTTTCGTACTGCCGCCGAACCACCGTCTCACGCGCTGCCATCATCGACACGCGCCCCACCAACGTGTAGCTGGACTCAGGCCGGAGCTAGGGAGCCGGCGCGTGGCACCCAGATCGGCGCGTCGCCGCCGCTGCCGTCGTCGGAACCCAACTGGACCTTGACTTCTTCTTCAATGGCTGCGCATGTTAACCATTCTTGATTCTTTACTCCAAGCTCAAACCCTATTGGCCTTAAAACCAATATGATTGGCTCTTCAAAAGAATTTCCCTCTTGATCCACATCATTGATTCAATTAGCTTTGTTGAATGCATTTGACTTTAATTTTACTCAAAAACTTTGTTTTAATGTGTTTGACTTTCATTTGATTCAATTAGGTTTGTTTGAATGTGTTTGACTTTCATTTGATTCAATTAGCTTTGTTTTGATGTGTTTGACTTTCATTTGATTCAATTAGCTTTGTAGAATGCATTTGACCCTCATTTGATTCAATTAGCTTTGTTGAATGTATTAGACTTCAATATAATTCCAAAAGCTTTGTTTGAATGAGTTTGACTTCCATATAATTTAATTAGCTTTGTTTGAATGTGTTTGACTTTCATTGGATTCAATTAGCATAATTGAATGCATTTGGCTTGCATTTGAGTCATAAAGTTTGTTTGAATGTGTTTGACTTTCATTTTATTCAATTAGCTTTGTTTGAATGTGTTTTACTTTCATTTGATTCAATTAGCATTGTTGAATGCATTTGGCTTTCATTTTATTCAATTAGCTTTGTTTGATTGTATTAGACTTTCATTTGATCCAATTAGCTTTGTTTAAATGCATTTCACTTTCATTTGATTTAAAAAGCTTTGTTTGAATGTGTTTGACTTTCATTTGATTCAATTAGCATAATAGAATGCATTTGGCTTGCATTTTAGTCATAAAGCTTGTTTGAATGTGTTTGACTTTCATTTGATTTAATTAGCTTTGTTTGAATGTGTTTAACTTAAATTTGATCCAAAAAGCTTTGTTTGAATGTGTTTGACTTTCATTTGATTCAATTAGCTTTGTTTGAATGTGTTTGACTTTCATTTGATTCAATTAGCTTTGTTTGAATGTGTTTGACTTTCATTTGGTTCAATTAGCTTTATTGAATGCATTAGATTTTGATTGGATTCAATTAGCTTTGTAGAATGCATTTGACATTCATATTATTCCAAAAGCTTTGTTTAAATGGGTTTGACTTTCATTTGATTCAATTAGCTTTGTTGAATGCATTAGACTTTAACTTGATTCAAAAAGATTTATTTGATTGTGTTTGGCTTTCATTGGATTAAATTAGCTATGTTTGAATGTGTTTAACGTTCATTTCATTCAATTAGCTTTGTAGAATGAATTTGAATTTCACTTGATTCGTTAAGCTTTGTTGAATGTATTTGACTTTCATTTTAGTAAAAAAGCTTTGTTTCAATGTCTTTGACTTTCATTTGATTTAATTAGCTTTGTTTGAATGTGTTTGATTTTCATTTGATTTAATTAGCTTTGTAGAATGCATTTGACTTTCATTTGATTCAATTAGCTTTGTTTGAATGTGTTTGACTTTCATTTGATTCAATTAGCTTTGTTTGAATGTGTGTTTGACTTTCATTTGATTCAATTAGCTTTGTAGAATGCATTTGACTTTCATTTTACTCAATTAGCTTTGTTGAATGCATTTGACATTTATTAGATTCAAAAAGCTTTGTTTTAATGTGTTTGACTTTCGTTTGATTCAATTAGCTTTGTAGAATGCATTTGACTTTCATTTGATTCAATTAGCTTTTTTTGATTGTGTTTGACTTTCATTTGATTCAATTAGCTTTGTTTGAATGTGTGTTTGACTTTCATTTGATTCAATTAGCTTTGTAGAATGCATTTGACTTTCATTTTATTCAATTAGCTTTGTTGAATGCATTTGACTTTAATTTGATTCAAAAAGCTTTGTTTGAATGTGTTTGACTTTCATTTGATTTAATTAGCTTTGTAGAATGCATTTGACTTTCATTTGATTCAATTAGCTTTGTTTGAATGTGTTTGACTTTCATTTGATCCAATTAGCTTTGTTTGAATGTGTTTCACTTTTAATTGATTTAATTAGCTTTGTAGAATGCATTTGACATTAATTTTATTCAAAAAGCTTTGTTTGAATGGGTTTGACTTTAATTTGATTTAATTAGCTCTGTTTGATTGTTTTTGACTTAAATTTGATTCATAAGTTTAGTTTGAATGTGTTTGACTTTTATTTGATTCAATTACCTTTGTTGAATGCATTAGACTTTAATTTGATTTAAAAAGCTTTATTTGAATGTTTTTTACTTTCATTGGATTCAATTAGCTTTGTTAGAATGTGTTTAACTTTCATTTGATTCTATTAGCTTTGTAGAATGCATTTTACTTTTGTTTGATTCAATTAGCTTTGTTGAATGCATTTGACTTTAATTTTACTCAAAAACTTTGTTTTAATGTGTTTGACTTTCATTTGATTCAATTAGGTTTGTTTGAATGTGTTTGACTTTCATTTGATTCAATTAGCTTTGTTTTGATGTGTTTGACTTTCATTTGATTCAATTAGCTTTGTAGAATGCATTTGACCCTCATTTGATTCAATTAGCTTTGTTGAATGTATTAGACTTCAATATAATTCCAAAAGCTTTGTTTGAATGAGTTTGACTTCCATATAATTTAATTAGCTTTGTTTGAATGTGTTTGACTTTCATTGGATTCAGTTAGCATAATTGAATGCATTTGGCTTGCATTTGAGTCATAAAGTTTGTTTGAATGTGTTTGACTTTCATTTTATTCAATTAGCTTTGTTTGAATGTGTTTTACTTTCATTTGATTCAATTAGCATTGTTGAATGCATTTGGCTTTCATTTTATTCAATTAGCTTTGTTTGATTGTATTAGACTTTCATTTGATCCAATTAGCTTTGTTTAAATGCATTTCACTTTCATTTGATTTAAAAAGCTTTGTTTGAATGTGTTTGACTTTCATTTGATTCAATTAGCATAATAGAATGCATTTGGCTTGCATTTTAGTCATAAAGCTTGTTTGAATGTGTTTGACTTTCATTTGATTTAATTAGCTTTGTTTGAATGTGTTTAACTTAAATTTGATCCAAAAAGCTTTGTTTGAATGTGTTTGACTTTCATTTGATTCAATTAGCTTTGTTTGAATGTGTTTGACTTTCATTTGATTCAATTAGCTTTGTTTGAATGTGTTTGACTTTCATTTGGTTCAATTAGCTTTATTGAATGCATTGGATTTTGATTGGATTCAATTAGCTTTGTAGAATGCATTTGACATTCATATTATTCCAAAAGCTTTGTTTAAATGGGTTTGACTTTCATTTGATTCAATTAGCTTTGTTGAATGCATTAGACTTTAACTTGATTCAAAAAGATTTATTTGATTGTGTTTGGCTTTCATTGGATTAAATTAGCTATGTTTGAATGTGTTTAACGTTCATTTCATTCAATTAGCTTTGTAGAATGAATTTGAATTTCACTTGATTCGTTAAGCTTTGTTGAATGTATTTGACTTTCATTTTAGTAAAAAAGCTTTGTTTCAATGTCTTTGACTTTCATTTGATTTAATTAGCTTTGTTTGAATGTGTTTGATTTTCATTTGATTTAATTAGCTTTGTAGAATGCATTTGACTTTCATTTGATTCAATTAGCTTTGTTTGAATGTGTTTGACTTTCATTTGATTCAATTAGCTTTGTTTGAATGTGTGTTTGACTTTCATTTGATTCAATGAGCTTTGTAGAATGCATTTGACTTTCATTTTACTCAATTAGCTTTGTTGAATGCATTTGACATTTATTAGATTCAAAAAGCTTTGTTTTAATGTGTTTGACTTTTGTTTGATTCAATTAGCTTTGTAGAATGCATTTGACTTTCATTTGATTCAATTAGCTTTGTTTGAATGTGTTTGACTTTCATTTGATTCAATTAGCTTTGTTTGAATGTGTGTTTGACTTTCATTTGATTCAATTAGCTTTGTAGAATGCATTTGACTTTCATTTTATTCAATTAGCTTTGTTGAATGCATTTGACTTTAATTTGATTCAAAAAGCTTTGTTTGAATGTGTTTGACTTTCATTTGATTTAATTAGCTTTGTAGAATGCATTTGACTTTCATTTGATTCAATTAGCTTTGTTTGAATGTGTTTGACTTTCATTTGATCCAATTAGCTTTGTTTGAATGTGTTTCACTTTTAATTGATTTAATTAGCTTTGTAGAATGCATTTGACATTAATTTTATTCAAAAAGCTTTGTTTGAATGAGTTTGACTTTAATTTGATTTAATTAGCTCTGTTTGATTGTGTTTACCTTAAATTTGATTCATAAGTCTTGTTTGAATGTGTTTGCCTTTAATTTGATTCAATTACCTTTTTTGAATGCATTAGACTTTAATTTGATTTAAATAGCTTTATTTGAATGTGTTTGACTTTCATTGGATTCAATTAGCTTTGTTAGAATGTGTTTAACTTTTATTTGATTCTATTAGCTTTGTAGAATGCATTTGACTTTTGTTTGATTCAATTAGCTTTGTTGAATGCATTTGACTTTAATTTGACTCAAAAACTTTGTTTTAATGTGTTTGACTTTCATTTGATTTAATTAGGTTTGTTTGAATGTGTTTGACTTTCATTTGATTCAATTAGCTTTATTTTGATGTGTTTGACTTTCATTTGATTCAATTAGCTTTGTAGAATGCATTTGACCCTCATTTGATTCAATTAGCTTTGTTGAATGTATTAGGCTTCAATATAATTCCAAAAGCTTTGTTTGAATGAGTTTGACTTCCATTTAATTTAATTAGCTTTGTTTGAATGTGTTTGACTTTCATTTGATTCAATTAGCATAATTGAATGCATTTGGCTTGCATTTGAGTCATAAAGTTTGTTTGAATGTGTTTGACTTTCATTTTATTCAATTAGCTTTGTTTGAATGTGTTTGACTTTCATTTGATTCAATTAGCTTTGTTTTGATGTGTTTGACTTTCATTTGATTCAATTAGCTTTGTAGAATGCATTTGACCCTTAGTTGATTCAATTAGCTTTGTTGAATGTATTAGACTTCAATATAATTCAAAAAGCTTTGTTTGAATATCATGAAGAGTCCATTAGTCCAATCAAGCATGATCATCCTACAAGTCCAATTTACAAAGAAATCATTCTTGCTAAGTCATTTGAAGATCAAGTGTTAGATACTTTTTGTGCGCATGGACCGTTTCTTGCTAACCAAGGGTTTACTTGTTTACATTCTGGTTATGAATGTTAATGGGCATCCTAGGCACGTTTTGAACAGCCTTAGGCATAGGAAAAAGCGTCCTTAAAGCAAGGAGAAACTTCATTGCAAGTCATAAACATTTAGCATGAAGAAAGGCATGAATCAAGGGGAGGTTACTCCACGTTTTTTTTGCTGGTTCTTTATGGCTGTTTTTAAGCTTCTTTTCAGCAGTTTTTAAGAGGTTAATTAAGGGTTATTAAAGCCTAAAAACAATTAAGAAAGTCTGCTTAGCTTAGGCGTGATTCTAGGCTAGGTTTTAGCTTTCATGTTTAGTTACAATAAACACACGTTAAGCTTGTTTAATGCGTGTAGTTTAGTACTAGTTTGTTTTCTTTATTTAAGCTTATGAAATGTAAGTGTATGGCAGATTATGATATATGAATTAAGAAAGTTTTCTCCTTAAAAACTATTTATTCTTGTTGCTAAGATAAATCGTTTTGTTGCCAAGTTTAACTTGACGAATTTGAGTGGTTAAGTGAGTTTTCCTTCCATGCAAATTAAACAACTAGTGGGTTTTAAGTGAGTAATCCTTGCCTACATATCTTGTTTGTTTAAGTGAGTAATCCTTACAAACTAATCCTTCTTTCCTCTATAAAACGTTCCTTAACCACTTCCAAAACAACCTACAAACCTTTACCCGTAATTTGACTTAAAACACCAACCTTTTTTTTCCTTTCCACTTAAGTTTGATCCATTAAGCTTGTATTAACTAAGACTTTCTATTAGTTTTTACATCATTTGGCGCATCAGGTAGGGGGCATTTCTATCCAAAATGGATCAAGCAAACCCAAATGAAACCATTGACCAAAGGAGACTTAGAATGATGGAGGAAAACCAACAGAGACTCTTGGAAACCAATGACCAATTACATGGTAATATAATGGCTCTAATGGCTCGTTTTTTGACACAAGAACAAAGGGATGGGCGTCAAAACCCTCCTAGATATGATGACAAGAGTCTAAATGTGGATGTAGACCTTTTTGATGGTACTCTTGACCCTGAGAAGTACTTGGAGTGGGAGCAATCACTTGAGAGGTACTTTGAGTTCAAAGACGTTGAGGAAGATGAACAAAAGTACAAGATTGCTAAGGTAAAGATAGCCAAGTATGCTGAAACTTGGTTGAAAGGAGTCCAAAGAAAACGAGAAAGCAATGGGAAAACTCGTATTTCTACATGGACCAAGCTTAGGAAGAAACTTAGGGACGATTTGTTCCTTCTAATTACAAGCAATCCATGTATGTGAAATGGAGCACTTTGCAGCAAGGAGGGAGTAGTGTGGAGGAATACATTAAAGAATTTGAGAAACTTTCCATTGTGTGCAAAATCGTGGAAAATGAAGAGCTCAAATTAGGGAGGTTTATGGCTGGTTTGGATAAGGACATTTATGAGAAAGTAGAAGTGCAACCCAATCTGACCTTTGATGAAGCTTGTAAGCTTTCAGTGAAATTTGACAATCAAAAGAAGAAGAAGAAACCTTCGAACCCTTTTGACCCAAAATTCAAACGCCCATTTAACCCACCAAAAGAAACCCCTTCCTTTCCAAATTCCACTACCAAAAAGAACCCTGCCTCGTTTGATCTTTCACAAAAAGAAAAAGGAAAAGCCAATACCGGAGACTTAAGTGACATTGTTTGTTTCAAATGTCATGGAAGAGGACACTACAAGAGAGATTGTCCTAATGCAAGAGCTTTAACCATACGAGAGCTTAAGAATATGATGGCACAACCTTTTGTCCTTGAAGAAGAGAAGGAGAACGAAAATGGTAGTGAAAATGTACCTTTAGAGTCTTATGATTCTAACGAGGAGGAGGAGCAAGTTGATGACTGTTTTCCCGAAAAAAATAGTCTAGTAATGAGGAGAGCCCTCCAAATGCACGTGGAGGTTGAGAAAACCCCAATTGAAAGAGAAAATGTCTTCTTAACCAAATGCAAGGTTAATGAAGATGTGTGTGACTTGATTGTTGATAGTGGCAGTGAAGCTAATGTTGTGTCAAGTGATCTTGTTAAGAAACTTGACTTGAAGACTACTAGACATCCTACTCCTTACAAGTTGAGTTGGCTTGATAAGAGCAAGAGTACGGGAGTTAGAAAACAATGTCTAGTAAAATTTTAGATTGGTTCGTATGTGGATGAAATTTTATGTGATGTCATTCCCATGGATGCTTGTCACATTTTGTTAGGGAGACCATGGCAAAGTGACAAAAAATCAGTACATGATGGCCTATCAAACACCTACACCATTACTCACCAAGGCAGCAAGAAAGTGTTGCACCCCTTACCACCACAAAAAAGCCTTTCCCAAACACAATCTCCACCACCACAAAAAGAGCCCAAAAGAAAGGACATTTTGTTGATTTCCTTAAAAGAAATCGAAAACTCTTTGGAGAAGGAAGATGAAGTGTTCTTATTGTTTTCTAAAGAGGAACACGAAGGTTTTGTCCAACAAAACCCTAGGCTAGCCGCATTGATCAAGGAGTATGAAGATGTTTTTCCTAATGAATTACCACAAGGGTTGCCTCCTATTCGTGGTATAGAACATCAAATAGATTTGATTCCGGTAGCCCCCCTTCCGAATAAACCCCCTTATAGATGCAATCCCATGAAAACTAAGGAATTACAAAGACAAATTGAGGAGTTGATGCAAATGGGTTACGTGAGAGAATCCATGAGTCCTTGTGCCGTTCCAGCTTTGTTAGTGCCAAAAAAGGATGGAACATGGAGGATGTGTATTGATAGTAGGGCGGTGAATAACATAACCATTAAGTATAGGTTTCCTATTCCTAGACTTGATGACATGTTAGATGAGTTGAGTGGAGCTCAAGTGTTTTCCAAGATAGATTTGAGGAGTGGATATCACCAAATTAGAATGAGGGAAGGTGATGAATGGAAAACAGCCTTTAAAACTAAGCATGGTTTGTATGAGTGGCTTATTATGCCATTTGGATTAACAAATGCTCCAAGCACCTTCATGAGACTTATGAACGAAATGTTGAGACCATTTTTGGGGAAGTTTGTAGTTGTTTACTTAGATGACATTCTCATCTACAGTAAAAACGAGGAGGAGCACTTGAAACACTTGGAAGAGATTTTCAAAACCTTGAGAGAGCAACAATTGTATGGAAAGTTGGAGAAGTGCCATTTTTTCCTAACAGATATTGTTTTCCTTGGTTATATTATTTCAGGTGAAGGAATTAAAGTTGATCCAAGCAAAGTGGAAGCCATTTCTTCATGGCCAATTCCAAAAACAGTCACGGAGGTTCGTTCATTTCATGGACTTACTTCGTTCTATAGGCGGTTTATTGAACATTTTAGCACCCTTATGGCTCCCATCACCGAATGTACAAAGAAGGGAAGTTTTCAATGGACTCCACAGGCTCAAAAGGCGTTTGAGTTGGTGAAATAGAAGATGTGTGAAGCGCCGGTTCTAGCCCTTCCAGATTTCATGAAACCATTTGAAGTTGAGTGTGATGCAAGTGGAAAAGGAATAGGGGCTGTCCTAATCCAAGAGAAGAAGCCAATTGCGTATTTTAGTGAGAAATTGAGCCAAGGAAAATTGAATTACTCCACTTATGACAAAGAATTATATGCCATGGTTCGAGCTTTGGATCATTGGTCACATTATTTGAGGCCACAACCTTTCATCTTACATTCGGATCATGAATCTTTAAGGTTCATTCATGGGCAAAAGAAGTTGAATGCAAGGCATGCTAAGTGGGTGGAATTCCTACAATCTTTCAACTTTGCAACCAAGTACAAGAAAGGCAAAACCAATATTGTGGCGGATGCATTATCAAGAAGGCATAATCTTCTTGGAATCATGGAAACTAAAATTCTTGGTTTCGAGGTCATGAAGGAATCATACAAAGATGATCTTGAACTCAAGGAAATCATGGAGTCTTGCAAAAATGGAGTCCACGGTTCATTTGTCATAGTAGATGGTTTCCTTTTTAAAGGGAACAAACTTTGTGTTCCTTAAGGTGCAATTCCAGAGTTGTTGATCAAGGAAGCTCATGGAGGAGGACTTGCTGGTCATATGGGTATACAAAAGACCCTAGAAATCTTACAAAGTCATTTTTATTGGCCAAAAATGTTAGCTAATGTGCACCAAGTTTTGGCTAGTTGTTCTATTTGTCAAAGAGCCAAAATGACGTTTCATAAGGGAGAGTATAAGCCTTTGCCTATTCCCGAAAGACCTTGGGAAGATTTGAGTATGGATTTCATAATGGCTTTGCCTAGAACAGCTCGTGGAAAAGATTCTATCATGGTGGTCGTTGATCGGTTTTCAAAGATGGCTCATTTCATAGCTTGTAAGAAGGTGGATGATGCGTTCAATGTGGCGCAACTTTTTTTTAAGGAAGTGGCTAGATTACATGGTTTGCCTAGAACCATAGTTTCGGATCGTGACACTAAGTTTGTGAGTCAATTTTGGAAGTCCTTGTGGAGGCTCGTGGGTACTAAGCTACCTTTCTCAACAAGCCATCATCCACAAACGGATGGTCAAACCGATGTGGTGAACCGAATTCTTGGTTCTTTGCTTCGTGCCTTAGTGAATAAGGGAGGTAAAGATTGGGACTTGAAGTTAGCTGATGCAAATCATGAAGAGTCCATTAGTCCAATCAAGCATGATCATCCTACAAGTCCAATTCACAAAGAAATCATTCTTGCTAAGTCATTTGAAGATCAAGTGTTAGATACTTTTTGTGCGCATGGACCGTTCCTTGCTAACCAAGGGTTTACTTGTTTACATTCTGGTTATGAATGTTAATGGGCATCCTAGGCACGTTTTGAACAGCCTTAGGCATAGGAAAAGGCGTCCTTAAATCAAGGAGAAACTTCATTGCAAGTCATAAACATTTAGCATGAAGAAAGGCATGAATCAAGGGGAGGTTATTCCACGTTTTTTGCTGGTTCTTTATGGCTGTTTTTAAGCTTCTTTTCAGCAGTTTTTAAGAGGTTAATTAAGGGTGATTAAAGCCTAAAATAAGTTAAGAAAATCTGCTTAGCTTAGGCGTGATTCTAGGCTAGGTTTTAGCTTTCATGTTTAGTTACAATAAACACACGTTAAGCTTGTTTAATGCGTGTAGTTTAGTACTAGTTTGTTTTCTTTATTTAAGCTTATGAAATGTAAGTGTATGGCAGATTATGATATATGAATTAAGAAAGTTTTCTCCTTAAAAACTATTTATTCTTGTTGCTAAGATAAATCGTTTTGTTGCCAAGTTTAACTTGACGAATTTGAGTGGTTAAGTGAGTTTTCCTTCCATGCAAATTAAACAACTAGTGGGTTTTAAGTGAGTAATCGTTGCCTACATATCTTGTTTGTTTAAGTGAGTAATCCTTACAAACTAATCCTTCTTTCCTCTATAAAACGTTCCTTAACCACTTCCAAAACAACCTACAAACCTTTACCCGTAATTTGACTTAAAACACCAACCTTTTTTTTCCTTTCCACTTAAGTTTGATCCATTAAGCTTGTATTAACTAAGACTTTCTATTAGTTTTTACATCATTTGGCGCATCAGGTAGGGGGCATTTCTGTCCAAAATGGATCAAGCAAACCCAAATGAAACCATTGACCAAAGGAGACTTAGAATGATGGAGGAAAACCAACAAAGACTCTTGGAATCCAATGAGCAATTACATGGTAATATAATGGCTCTAATGGCTCGTTTGTTGACACAAGAACAAAGGGATGGGCGTCAAAACCCTCCTAGATATGATGACAAGAGTCTAAAAGGTGGATGTAGACCTTTTTGATGGTACTCTTGACCCTGAGAAGTACTTGGAGTGGGAGCAATCACTTGAGAGGTACTTTGAGTTCAAAGACGTTGAGGAAGATGAAAAAAATTACAAGATTGCTAAGGTAAAGATAGCCAAGTATGCTGAAACTTGGTTGAAAGGAGTCCAAAGAAAACGAGAAAGCAATGGGAAAACTCGTATTTCTACATGGACCAAGCTTAGGAAGAAACTTAGGGGACGATTTGTTCCTTCTAATTACAAGCAATCCATGTATGTGAAATGGAGCACTTTGCAGCAAGGAGGGAGTAGTGTGGAGGAATACATTAAAGAATTTGAGAAACTTTCCATTGTGTGCAAAATAGTGGAAAAAGAAGAGCTCAAATTAGGGAGGTTTATGGCTGGTTTGGATAAGGACATTTATGAGAAAGTAGAAGTGCAACCCAATCTGACCTTTGATGAAGCTTGTAAGCTTTCAGTGAAATTTGACAATCAAAAGAAGAAGAAGAAACCTTCGAACCCTTTTGACCCATAATTCAAACGCCCATTTAACCCGCCAAAAGAAACCCCTTCCTTTCCAAATTCCACTACCAAAAAGAACCCTGCCTCGTTTGATCTTTCACCAAAAGAAAAAGGAAAAGCCAAAACCGGAGACTTAAGTGACATTGTTTGTTTCAAATGTCACGGAACAGGACACTACAAGAGAGATTGTCCTAATGCAAGAGCTTTAACCATACGAGAGCTTAAGAATATGATGGCACAACCTTTTGTCCTTGAAGAAGAGAAGGAGAACGAAAATGGTAGTGAAAATGTACCTTTAGAGTCTTATGATTCTAATAAGGAGGAGGAGCAAGTTGATGACTGTTTTCCTGAAAAAAATAGTCTAGTAATGAGGAGAGCCCTCCAAATGCACGTGGAGGTTGAGAAAACCCCAATTCAAAGAGAAAATGTCTTCTTAACCAAATGCAAGGTTAATGAAGATGTGTGTGACTTGATTGTTGATAGTGGCAGTGATGCTAATGTTGTGTCAAGTGATCTTGTTAAGAAACTTGACTTGAAGACTACTAGACATCCTACTCCTTACAAGTTGAGTTGGCTTGATAAGAGCAAGAGTACGGGAGTTAGAAAACAATGTCTAGTAAAATTTTAGATTGGTTCGTATGTGGATGAAATTTTATGTGATGTCATTCCCATGGATGCTTGTCACATTTTGTTAGGGAGACCATGGCAAAGTGACAAAAAATCAGTACATGATGGCCTATCAAACACCTACACCATTACTCACCAAGGCAGCAAGAAAGTGTTGCACCCCTTACCACCACAAAAAAGCCTTTCCCAAACACAATCTCCACCACCACAAAAAGAGCCCAAAAGAAAGGACATTTTGTTGCTTTCCTTAAAAGAATTTGAAAACTCTTTGGAGAAGGAAGATGAAGTGTTCTTATTGTTTTCTAAAGAGGAACACGAAGGTTTTGTCCAACAAAACCCTAGGCTAGCCGCATTGATCAAGGAGTATGAAGATGTTTTTCCTAATGAATTACCACAGGGTTGCCTCCTATTCGTGGTATAGAACATCAAATAGATTTGATTCCGGGAGCCCCGCTTCCGAATAAACCCCCTTATAGATGCAATCCCATGGAAACTAAGGAATTACAAAGACAAATTGAGGAGTTGATGCAAATGGGTTACGTGAGAGAATCCATGAGTCCTTGTGCCGTTCCAGCTTTGTTAGTGCCAAAAAAGGATGGAACATGGAGGATGTGTATTGATAGTAGGGCGGTGAATAACATAACCATTAAGTATAGGTTTCCTATTCCTAGACTTGATGATATATTAGATGAGTTGAGTGGAGCTCAAGTGTTTTCCAAGATAGATTTGAGGAGTGGATATCACCAAATTAGAATGAAGGAAGGTGATGAATGGAAAACAACCTTTAAAACTAAGCATGGTTTGTATAAGTGGCTTGTTATGCCATTTGGATTAACAAATGCTCCAAGCACCTTCATGAGACTTATGAACGAAATGTTGAGACCATTTTTGGGGAAGTTTGTAGTTGTTTACTTAGATGACATTCTCATCTACAATAAAAATGAGGAGGAGCACTTGAAACACTTGGAAGAGATTTTCAAAACCTTGAGAGAGCAACAATTGTATGGAAAGTTGGAGAAGTGCCATTTTTTGCTAATAGATATTGTTTTCCTTGGTTATATTATTTCAGGTGAAGGAATTAAAGTTGATCCAAGCAAAGTGGAAGCCATTTCTTCATGGCCAATTCCAAAAACAGTCACGGAGGTTCGTTCATTTCATGGACTTACTTCGTTCTATAGGCGGTTTATTGAACATTTTAGCACCCTTATGGCTCCCATCACCGAATGTACAAAGAAGGGAAGTTTTCAATGGACTCCACAGGCTCAAAAGGCGTTTGAGTTGGTGAAATAGAAGATGTGTGAAGCGCCGGTTCTAGCCCTTCCAGATTTCATGAAACCATTTGAAGTTGAGTGTGATGCAAGTGGAAAAGGAATAGGGGCTGTCCTAATCCAAGAGAAGAAGCCAATTGCGTATTTTAGTGAGAAATTGAGCCAAGGAAAATTGAATTACTCCACTTATGACAAAGAATTCTATGCCATGGTTCGAGCTTTGGATCATTGGTCACATTATTTGAGGCCACAACCTTTCATCTTACATTCGGATCATGAATCTTTAAGGTTCATTCATGGGCAAAAGAAGTTGAATGCAAGGCATGCTAAGTGGGTGGAATTCCTACAATCTTTCAACTTTGCAACCAAGTACAAGAAAGGCAAAACCAATATTGTGGCGGATGCATTATCAAGAAGGCATAATCTTCTTGGAATCATGGAAACTAAAATTCTTGGTTTCGAGGTCATGAAGGAATCATACAAAGATGATCTTGAACTCAAGGAAATCATGGAGTCTTGCAAAAATGGATTCCACGGTTCATTTGTCATAGTAGATGGTTTCCTTTTTAAAGGGAACAAACTTTGTGTTCCTAAAGGTGCAATTCGAGAGTTGTTGATCAAGGAAGCTCATGGAGGAGGACTTGCTGGTCATATGGGTATACAAAAGACCCTAGAAATCTTACAAAGTCATTTTTATTGGCCAAAAATGTTAGCTAATGTGCACCAAGTTTTGGCTAGTTGTTCTATTTGTCAAAGAGCCAAAATGACGTTTCATAAGGGAGAGTATAAGCCTTTGCCCATTCCCGAAAGACCTTGGGAAGATTTGAGTATGGATTTCATAATGGCCTTGCCTAGAACAGCTCGTGGAAAAGATTCTATCATGGTGGTCGTTGATCGGTTTTCAAAGATGGCTCATTTCATAGCTTGTAAGAAGGTGGATGATGCGTTCAATGTGGCGCAACGTTTTTTTAAGGAAGTGGCTAGATTACATGGTTTTCCTAGAACCATAGTTTCGGATCGTGACACTAAGTTTGTGAGTCATTTTTGGAAGTCCTTGTGGAGGCTCGTGGGTACTAAGCTACTTTTCTCAACAAGCCATCATCCCCAAACGGATGGTCAAACCGAAGTGGTGAACCGAATTCTTGGTTCTTTGCTTCGTGGCTTAGTGAATAAGGGAGGTAAAGATTGGGACTTGAAGTTAGCTCATGCAGAGTTTGCCTACAATAGAACTTCAAGCAAAACTACAAAGTATTCACCTTTTGAAGTTGTGTATGGTGTGAATCCTTATGTGCCGATTGATTACATTTCGCTTCCTAAAGATAAGTTCGTGCATGGGACAGCCAAGGAGCATATAGAATTCATGATTGATGTCCATAAAGAAGTTAGGAAGAACATAGAAAAGGCAAATGAGTCATACAAGAAGTAAGCTAACAAAAACTTGAGAAATATGAAGAAGTTCGAAGTGGGTGATCTTGTGTGGAAATTCTTGCGCAAAGTAAGGTTTCCTAAACAAAGGAAACACAAATTGATGCCTAGGGCGGAAGGACCTTTTCAAAACATGGAAAAGATCAATGATAATGCTTACAAAGTGGACCTTGGAGGGCAATTCGGAGTTTCATCAACTTTCAACGTGGGTGACTTGGCTCCTTATCTAGAAGATGATGAGTTGAGGGCAACTCCTTTCGAAGAAGGGGAGGATGATGCAAATCATGAAGATTCCATTAGTCCAATCAAGCATGATCATCCTACAAGTCCAATTCACAAAGAAATCATTCTTGCTAAGTCATTTGAAGATCAAGTGTTAGATACTTTGTGTGCGCATGGACCGTTTCTTGCTAACCAAGGGTTTACTTGTTTACATTCTATTTATGAATGTTAATGGGCATCCTAGGCACGTTTTGAACAGCCTTAGGCATAGGAAAAGGCGTCCTTAAAGCAAGGAGAAACTTCATTGCAAGTCATAAACATTTAGCATGAAGAAAGGCATGAATCAAGGGGAGGTTACTCCACGTTTTTTGCTGGTTCTTTATGGCTGTTTTTAAGCTTCTTTTCAGCAGTTTTTAAGAGGTTAATTAAGGGTGATTAAAGCCTAAAATAAGTTAAGAAAATCTGCTTAGCTTAGGCGTGATTCTAGGCTAGGTTTTAGCTTTCATGTTTACTTACAATAAACACACGTTAAGCTTGTTTAAAGCGTGTAGTTTAGTACTAGTTTGTTTTCTTTATTTAAGCTTATGAAATGTAAGTGTAAGGCAGATGATGATATATGAATTAAGAAAGTTTTCTCCTTAAAAACTATTTATTCTTGTTGCTAAGATAAATCGTTTTTGTTGCCAAGTTTAACTTGACGAATTTGAGTGGTTAAGTGAGTTTTCCTTCCATGCAAATTAAACAACTAGTGGGTTTTAAGTGAGTAATCCTTGCCTACATATCTTGTTTGTTTAAGTGAGTAATCCTTACAAACTAATCCTTCTTTCCTCTAAAAAACGTTCCTTAACCATTTCCAAAACAACCTACAAACCTTTTCCCGTAATTTGACTTAAAACACCAACCTTTTTTTTTTCTCTCCACTTAAGTTTGATCCATTAAGCTTTTATTAACTAAGACTTTCTATTAGTTTTTACATCATTAGCTCATGCAGAGTTTGCCTACAATAGAACTCCAAGCAAAACTACAAAGTATTCACCTTTTGAAGTTGTGTATGGTGTGAATCCTTATGTGCCGATTGATTACATTTCGCTTCCTAAAGATAAGTTCGTGCATGGGACAGCCAAGGAGCATATAGAATTCATGGTTGATGTCCATAAAGAAGTTAGGAAGAACATAAAAAAGGTAAATGAGTCATACAAGAAGCAAGCTAACAAAAACTTGAGAAATATGAAGAAGTCCGAAGTGGGTGATCTTGTGTGGATATTCTTGCGCAAAGAAAGGTTTCCTAAACAAAGGAAACACAAATTGATGCCTAGGGCAGAAGGACCTTTTCAAATCATGGAAAAGATCAATGACAATTCTTACAAAGTGGACCTTGGAGGGCAATTCGGAGTTTCATCAACTTTCAACGTGGGTGACTTGGCTCCTTATCTAGAAGATGATGAGTTGAGGGCAACTCCTTTTGAAGAAGGGGAGGATGATGCAAATCATGAAGAGTCCATTAGTCCAATCAAGCATGATCATCCTACAAGTCCAATTCACAAAGAAATCATTCTTGCTAAGTCATTTGAAGATCAAGTGTTAGATACTTTTTGTGCGCATGGACCGTTTCTTGCTAACCAAGGGTTTACTTGTTTACATTCTGGTTATGAATGTTAATGGGCATCCTAGGCACGTTTTGAACAGCCTTAGGCATAGGAAAAGGCGTCCTTGAAGCAAGGAGAAACTTCATTGCAAGTCATAAACATTTAGCATGAAGAAAGGCATGAATCAAGGGGAGGTTATTCCACGTTTTTTGCTGGTTCTTTATGGCTGTTTTTAAGCTTCTTTTCAGCAGTTTTTAAGAGGTTAATTAAGGGTGATTAAAGCCTAAAATAAGTTAAGAAAATCTGCTTAGCTTAGGCGTGATTGTAGGCTAGGTTTTAGCTTTCATGTTTAGTTACAATAAACACACGTTAAGCTTGTTTAATGCGTGTAGTTTAGTACTAGTTTGTTTTCTTTATTTAAGCTTATGAAATGTAAGTGTATGGCAGATTATGATATATGAATTAAGAAAGTTTTCTCCTTAAAAACTATTTATTCTTGTTGCTAAGATAAATCGTTTTGTTGCCAAGTTTAACTTGACGAATTTGAGTGGTTAAGTGAGTTTTCCTTCCATGCAAATTAAACAACTAGTGGGTTTTAAGTGAGTAATCCTTGCCTACATATCTTGTTTGTATAAGTGAGTAATCCTTACAAACTAATCCTTCTTTCCTCTATAAAACGTTCCTTAACCACTTCCAAAACAACCTACAAACCTTTACCCGTAATTTGACTTAAAACACCAACCTCTTTTTTTTCCTTTCCACTTAAGTTTGATCCATTAAGCTTGTATTAACTAAGACTTTCTATTAGTTTTTACATCACTTTGTTTGAATGAGTTTGACTTCCATTTAATTTAATTAGCTATGTTTGAATGTGTGTTTGACTTTCATTTGATTCAATTAGCTTTGTAGAATGCATTTGACTTTAATTTTATTCAATTAGCTTTGTTGAATGTATTTGACTTTAATTTGATTCAAAAAGCTTTATTTGAATGTGTTTGACTTTCATTTGATTTAATTAGCTTTGTAGAATGCATTTGACTTTCATTTGATTCAATTAGCTTTGTTTGAATGTGTTTGACTTTTATTTTATTCAATTAGATTTGTTTGAATGTCCTTTACTTTCATTTGATTCAATTAGCTTTGTAGTATGAATTTGTCTTTCTTTTGATTCAATTAGCATTGTTGAATGCATTAGGCTTTCATTTGATTTAAAACCTTTGTTTGAATGTGTTTAACTTTCATTTGATTCAATTAGCTTTGTTTGAATGTGTTTGACTTTCAAATTACTCAATTAGCTTTGTTAAATGCATTAGACTTTAACTTGTTTCAAAAAGATTTATTTTAATGTGTTTGGCTTTCATTGGATTAAATTAGTGTTGTTTGAATGTGTTTAACTTTCTTTAGATTCAATTAGCTTTATAGAATGCATTTGACTTTCATTTGATTTATATAGCTTCGTTGAATGCATTTGACATTCATTTTATTCAAAAAGCTTTGTTTGAGTGTGTTGACTTTCAATTGATTTAATTAGCTTTGTTTGAAAGTGTTTGACTTAAATTTGATTCAAAAAGCTTTGTATGAATGTGTTTGACTTTCATTTGATTCAATTAGCTTTGTAGAATGCATTTGTCTTTCATTTGATAAAATTAGCATTGTTGAATGCATTAGGATTTCATTTGATTCATAAGCTTTAAATGTGTTTGACTTTCATTTGATTCAATTAGCTTTGTAGAATGCATTTGACTTTCATTTAATTCAATTAGTTTTGTTGAATGCATTTGACTTTCATTTGATTCAAAAAGCTTTGTTTGAATGTGTTTGACTTTCATTTGATTCAATTAGCTTTGTAGAATGCATTTGACTTTCATTTGATTCAATTAGCTTTGTTGAATGCATTAGACTTTCATTTGATTTAAAAAGCTTTGTTTGAATGTGTTTAAATTTCATTTGATTCAATTAGTTTTGTTTGAATGTGTTTGACTTTCATTTAATTAAATTAGCTTCGTTGAATGCATTAGACTTTAACTTGCTTCAAAAAGATTTATTTGAATGTGTTTGGATTTCATTGGATTAAATTAGTGTTGTTTGAATGTTTTTAACTTTCATTTGATTCAATTAGCTTTGTAGAATGCATTTGACTTTCATTTGATTCATTTAGCTTTGTTGAATGCATTTGACATTCATTTTATTCAAAAAGCTTTGTTTGAGTGTGTTGACTTTCATTTGATTTAATTAGCTTTGTTTGAATGTGTTTGACTTAAATTTGATTCAAAAAGCTTTGTTTGAAAGTGTTTGACTTGCATTTGATATAATTAGCTTTCATTGAATGGGTTTGACTTTCATTTGATTTAATTAGCTTTGTTTGAATGTGTATGACTTAAATTTGATTAATAAAGCTTGTTTGAATGTGTTTGACTCTCATTTGATTCAATTAGCTTTTTTTGAATGTGTTTGACTTTCATATGATTCAATTAGCTTTGATGAATGCATAAGACTTTCATTGGATTCAATTAGCTTTGTTTGAATGTGTTTGACTTTCCATTGATTCAATTAGATTTGTAGAATGCATTTGACATTCATTTTGTTCAATAAGCTTTGTTTGAATGGGATTGACTTTCATTCGAGTGAATTAGCTTTGTTTGAATGTGTTTGACTTAAATTTGATTCATAAAGCTTGTTAGAATGTGTTTGACTTTCATTTGATTCAATTAGGTTTGTAGAATGCATTTGACTTTCATTTTATTCAATTACCTTTGTTGAATGCATTAGACTTTCATTTTTTTCAAAAATCTTTGTTTGAATGTGTTTGTCGTTCTTTTGATTCAATTAGCTTTGTTGAATGCATCTGACTTTCATTTGATTCAATTAGATTTGTTGAACGCATTAAACTTTAATTTGATTATAAATGCTTTGTATGAATGTGTTTGACTTTAATTTGATTCAAAAAGCTTAGTTTGAATGTGTTTGACTTTCATTTGATTCAATTAGCTATGTTTGAATGTGCTTGACTTTCATTTGATTCAATTAGCTTTTTTGAATGTGTTTGAATTTCATTTGATTCAATTAGCTTTGTTGAATGCATTTGACTGTAATTTGATTCAAAAAGCTTTGTTTGAATGTATTTGACTTTCATTTGATTCAATAAGGTTTGTTTGAATGTGTTTGACTTTCATTTAATTCAATTAGCTTTGTATTATGTATTTGACTTTCATTTGATTCAATTAGCTTTATTGAATACATTATACTTTAATTTTATTCAAAAAGCTTTGTTTGAATATGATTGACTTTTATTTGATTCAATTAGCTTTGACATTCATTTAATTCAATTAGCTTTGTAGAATGCATTTGACTTTCATTTGATTCAATTAGCTTTGTTTAATGCATTAGACTTTCATTTGATTCAAAAAGCTTTGTTTGAATGTGTTTAACTTTCATTTGATTCAATTAGCTTTGTTTGAATGTGTTTGACTTTCATTTTATTCAATTATCTTTGTTGAATGCATTAGACTTTGATTTGATTCAAAAAGCTTTGTTTGAATTTATTTGACTTTCATTTGATTCAATTAGCTTTGTTTGATTGTGTTTGACTTTCATTTGATTCAATTAGCTTTGTTTGAATGTGTTTGACTTTTATTTTATTCAATTAGATTGTTTTGAATGTCCTTTACTTTCATTTGATTCAATTAGCTTTGTAGTATGAATTTGTCTTTCTTTTGATTCAATTAGCATTGTTGAATGCATTAGGCTTTCATTTGATTTAAAACCTTTGTTTGAATGTGTTTAACTTTCGTTTGATTCAATTAGCTTTGTTTGAATGTGTTTGACTTTCAAATTATTCAATTAGCTTTGTTAAATGCATTAGACTTTAACTTGTTTCAAAAAGATTTATTTTAATGTGTTTGGCTTTCATTGGATTAAATTAGTGTTGTTTGAATGTGTTTAACTTTCATTAGATTCAATTAGCTTTATAGAATGCATTTGACTTTCATTTGATTTATATAGCTTCGTTGAATGCATTTGACATTCATTTTATTCAAAAAGCTTTGTTTGAGTGTGTTGACTTTCATTTGATTTAATTAGCTTTGTTTGAAAGTGTTTGACTTAAATTTGATTCAAAAAGCTGATGTGGATTCTGTTTGACTTTCATTTGATTCAATTAGCTTTGTAGAATGCATTTGTCTTTCATTTGATTAAATTTGCATTGTTGAATGCATTAGGATTTCATTTGATTCATAAGCTTTGAATGTGTTTCTCTTTCATTTGATTCAATTAGCTTTGTAGAATGCATTTGACTTTCATTTAATTCAACTAGTTTTGTTGAATGCATTTGACTTTCATTTGATTCAAAAAGCTTTGTTAGAATGTGATTGACTTTCATTTGATTCAATTAGCTTTGTAGAGTGCATTTGACTTTCATTTGATTCAATTAGCTTTGTTGAATGCATTAGACTTTCATTTGATTCAAAAAGCTTTGTTTGAATGTGTTTAAATTTCATTTGATTCAATTAGTTTTGTTTGAATGTGTTTGACTTTCATTTAATTAAATTAGCTTTGTTGAATGCATTAGACTTTAACTTGCTTCAAAAAGATTTATTTGAATGTGTTTGGATTTCATTGGACTAAATTAGTGTTGTTTGAATGTTTTTAACTTTCATTTGATTCAATTAGCTTTGTAGAATGCATTTGACTTTCATTTGATTCATTTAGTGATGTGTAAACAAGATGAGAAACCTTGTTACAACAATGATAAGTTAAAAGATTCAAAAGATTCTAAGGTTTAATTATCAAGTGGTCAGTTTAGTTAGGGGAACTCTCACCCTAAGCTAAGGATATAGCAAAGAGGAACTCTCACTCGTTTGCTTGGGATAGTCTAGATGAGGGAACTCTCACCAAATCATAAACTATAAGTCTTAATCTTGGGAACTCTCACCAAAACTAACACTCTTCAAATTCGGATACTCAAATTTGGAAAACAAAGTGAGCTAAACTCAAGTCACTTCAATTAACAAAACACACGTTTTAGGCAAATAATCTTGGATTGTTTTCATTCATTCAAAGTATGCTATTTATAGCACCAATACAACCTTTTCACTTGCCTACTTTAATTAACAAAAAGAAATAACCAAAAGGAAATTAACTAAGGGAATGAGCGGTTAATACACGTCCCACTTAACCCCATTACAAAACATAATTAAACTAATTAAAAGACCTAAAGACTAGGCTTGAAACAAGGGAAAATGACCAGCCAAAATAGCATCCAAAGAGCATCTCCAATAGCCATAAACACACGCCCAAAACAGCCATTCTTCAAGCTTTTGTAACTCCCATTTTAATGCCTTGATTCACGCCTCTTTATTCTTCATAACCCCCAAATAATGAGGTGCAATGTTCAGCCAACAAACTCCATAATTTACGCCCAACAAGTGCCATGAATCACGCCACTTTAATCAGCCCAAGTAACTTACAAACGGCTAGCATGAAACACACCCAAACCGCCTCCAATTCAGCTTGTAACCGACGCCCATTAAACGTGTATTTGGAGCTTGGAAAACCGTCACTTGCTAGATACTT
Organism: Chenopodium quinoa; assembly: GCF_001683475.1. NCBI lineage: Eukaryota > Viridiplantae > Streptophyta > Magnoliopsida > Caryophyllales > Amaranthaceae > Chenopodium > Chenopodium quinoa. The sequence goes on from NW_018742672.1 coordinate 102,504, forward strand.
TCTACAAGGTTAATTACACTAAGTGAAGTGTAACCCCTTGTAAAAACTTTCGGACCAAAACCGTGCAAAGGATTAAGGAATGATTTGGACAAAAACAATTCCTTTGCATTGCCTTGAATTTGGACCTCACCTTGACCACTTGGACCATTACAAACATTAGAACTTTGACCATATTGGTCATTTAGCTTTGTTGAATGCATTTGACATTCATTTTATTCAAAAAGCTTTGTTTGAGTGTGTTGACTTTCATTTGATTTAATTAGCTTTGTTTGAATGTGTTTGACATAAATTGGATTCAAAAAGCTTTGTTTGAATGTGTTTGACTTTCATTTGATATAATTAGCTTTCAATTATTGGGATTGACTTTTATTTGATTTAATTAGATTTGTTTGAATGTGTATGACTTAAATTGGATTAATAAAGCTTGTTTGAATGTGTTTGACTCTCATTTGATTCAATTAGCTTTTTTTGAATGTGTTTGACTTTCATATGATTCAATTAGCTTTGTTGAATGCATAAGACTTTCATTGGATTCAATTAGCTTTGTTTGAATGTGTTTGACTTTCCATTGATTCAATTAGATTTGTAGAATGCATTTGACAATCATTTTATTCAATAAGCTTTGTTTGAATGGGATTGACTTTCATTCGAGTGAATTAGCTTTGTTTGAATGTGTTTGACTTAAATTTTATTCATAAAGCTTGTTTGAATGTGTTTGACTTTCATTTGATTCAATTAGCTTTGTAAAATGCATTTGACTTTCATTTGATTCAATTACCTTTGTTGAATGCATTAGACTTTAATTTATTTCAAAAATCTTTGTTTAAATGTGTTTGTCGTTCTTTTGATTCAATTAGCTTTGTTGAATGCATTTGACTTTCATTTGATTCAATTAGCTTTGTTGAACGCATTAAACTTTAATTTGATTATAAATGCTTTGTATGAATGTGTTTGACTTTAATTTGATTCAAAAAGCTTAGTTTGAATGTGTTTGACTTTCATTTGATTCAATTAGCTATGTTTGAATGTGTTTGACTTTCATTTGATTCAATTAGCTTTTTTGAATGTGTTTGACTTTCATTTGATTCAATTAGCTTTGTTGAATGCAATTGACTATAATTTGATTCAAAAAGATTTGTTTGAATGTATTTGACTTTCATTTGTTTCAATTAGCTTTGTTTGAATATGTTTGACTTTCATTTAATTCAATTAGCTTTGTAGAATGTATTTGACTTTCATTTGATTCAATTAGCTTTATTGAATGCATTATACTTTAATTTGATTCAAAAAGCTTTGTTTGAATATGATTGACTTTTATTTGATTCAATTAGCTTTGACATTCATTTAATTCAATAAGCTTTGTAGAATGCATTTGACTTTCATTTGATTCAATTAGCTTTGTTTAATGCATTAGACTTTCATTTGATTCAAAAAGCTTTGTTTGAATATGATTGACTTTTATTTGATTCAATTAGCTTTGACATTCAATTAATTCAATAAGCTTTGTAGAATGCATTTGACTTTCATTTTATTCAATTAGCTTTGTTTAATGCATTAGACTTTCATTTGATTCAAAAAGCTTTGTTTGAATGTGTTTAACTTTCATTTGATTCAATTAGCTTTGTTAGAATGTGTTTGACTTTTATTTTATTCAATTAGCTTTGTTGAATGCATTAGACTTTAACTTGATATAAAAGGATATATTTGAATGTGTTTGGCTTTCGTTGAATTAAATTAGTGTTGTTTGAATGTGTTTAACTTTCATTTGATACAATTAACTTCGTTGAATGCATTTGACATTCATTTTATTCAAAAAGCTTTGTTTGAGTGTATTGACTTTCATTTGATTTAATTAGCTTTGTTTGAATGTGTTTGACTTAAATTTGATTCAAAAAGCTATGTTTGAATGTGTTTGATTTTCATTTGATTCAATTAGCTTTGTAGAATGCATTTGACTTTCATTTGATTCAATTATATGTCTTGAATGCATTAGACTTTGATTTGATTCAAAATGCTTTGTTTGAATGTGTTTGACTTTAATTTGATTCAAAAAGCTTTGTTTGAATGTATTTGACTTTCATTTGATTCAATTAGCTTTGTTTGAATGTGTTTGACTTTCATTTTATTCAATTATCTTTGTTGAATGCATTAGACTTTGATTTGATTTAAAAAGCTTTGTTTGAATTTATTTGACTTTCATTTGATTCAATTAGCTTTGTTTGATTGTGTTTGACTTTCATTTGATTCAATTAGCTTTGTTTGAATGTGTTTGACTTTTATTTTACTCAATTAGATTTGTTTGAATGTCCTTTACTTTCATTTGATTCAATTAGCTTTGTAGTATGAATTTGTCTTTCTTTTGATTCAATTAGCATTGTTAAATGCATTAGGCTTTCATTTGATTTAAAACCTTTGTTTGAATGTGTTTAACTTTTATTTGATTCAATTAGCTTTGTTTGAATGTGTTTGACTTTCAAATGATTCAATTAGCTTTGTTGAACGCATTAAACTTTAATTTGATTATAAATGCTTTGTTTGAATGTGTTTGACTTTAATTTGATTCAAAAAGATTAGTTTGAATGTGTTTGACTTTCATTTGATTCTATTAGCTATGTTTGAATGTGTTTGACTTTCATTTGATTCAATTAGCTTTTTTGAATGTGTTTGACTTTCATTTGATTCAATTAGCTTTGTTGAATGCAATTGACTATAGTTTGATTCAAAAAGATTTGTTTGAATGTATTTGACTTTCATTTGATTCAATTAGCTTTGTAGAATGTATTTGACTTTCATTTGATTCAATTAGCTTTATTGAATGCATTATACTTTAATTTGATTCAAAAAGCTTTGTTTGAATATGATTGACTTTTATTTGATTCAATTAGCTTTGACTTTCATTTAATTCAATTAGCTTTGTAGAATGTATTTGACTTTCATTTGATTCAATTAGCTTTATTGAATGCATTATACTTTAATTTGATTCAAAAAGCTTTGTTTGAATATGATTGACTTTTATTTGATTCAATTAGCTTTGACATTCATTTAATTCAATTAGCTTTGTAGAATGCATTTGACTTTCATTTGATTCAATTAGCTTTGTTTAATGCATTAGACTTTCATTTTATTCAAAAAGCTTTGTTTGAATGTGTTTAACTTTCATTTGATTCAATTAGCTTTGTTTGAATGTGTTTGACTTTTATTTTATTCAATTAGCTTTGTTGAATGCATTAGACTTTAACTTGATACAAAAGGATATATTTGAATGTGTTTGGCTTTCGTTGAATTAAATTAGTGTTGTTTGAATGTGTATAACTTTCATTTGATTCAATTAGCTTTGTTGAATGCATTTGACATTCATTTTATTCAAAAAGCTTTGTTTGAGTGTATTGACTTTCATTTGATTTAATTAGCTTTGTTTGAATGTGTTTGACTTAAATTTGATTCAAAAAGCTATGTTTGAATGTGTTTGATTTTCATTTGATTCAATTAGCTTTATAGAATGCATTTGACTTTCATTTGATTCAATTATCTGTGTTGAATGCATTACACTTTGATTTGATTCAAAATGCTTTGTTTGAATGTGTTTGACTTTAATTTGATTCAAAAAGCTTTGTTTGAATGTATTTGACTTTCATTTGATTCAATTAGCTTTGTTTGAATGATTTTGACTTTCATTTGATTCAATTAGCTTTGTTTGAATGTGTTTGACTTTCCTTTGATTCAATTAGCTTTGTTGAATGCAATTGACTATAATTTGATTCAAAAAGATTTGTTTGAATGTATTTGACTTTCATTTGATTCAATTAGCTTTGTTTGAATGTGTTTGACTTTCATTTAATTCAATTAGCTTTGTAGAATGTATTTGACTTTCATTTGATTCAATTAGCTTTATTGAATGCATTATACTTTAATTTGATTCAAAAAGCTTTGTCTGAATATGATTGACTTTTATTTGATTCAATTAGCTTTGACATTCATTTAATTCAATAAGCTTTGTAGAATGCATTTGACTTTCATTTGATTCAATTAGCTTTGTTTAATGCATTAGACTTTCATTTGATTCAAAAAGCTTTGTTTGAATATGATTGACTTTTATTTGATTCAATTAGCTTTGACATTCATTTAATTCAATAAGCTTTGTACAATGAATTTGACTTTCATTTTATTCAATTATCTTTGTTTAATGCATTAGACTTTCATTTGATTCAAAAAGCTTTGTTTGAATGTGTTTAACTTTCATTTGATTCAATTAGCTTTGTTAGAATGTGTTTGACTTTTAATTTATTCAATTAGCTTTGTTGAATGCATTAGATTTTAACTTGATATAAAAGGATATATTTGAATGTGTTTGGCTTTCGTTGAATTAAATTAGTGTTGTTTGAATGTGTTTAACTTTCATTTGAAACAATTAGCTTCGTTGAATGCATTTGACATTCATTTTATTCAAAAAGCTTTGTTTGAGTGTATTGACTTTCATTTGATTTAATTAGCTTTGTTTGAATGTGTTTGACCTAAATTTGATTCAAAAAGCAATGTTTGAATGTGTTTGATTTTCATTTGATTCAATTAGCTTTGTAGAATGCATTTGACTTTCATTTGATTCAATTATATGTGTTGAATGCATTAGACTTTGATTTGATTCAAAATGCTTTGTTTGAATGTGTTTGACTTTAATTTGATTCAAAAAGCTTTGTTTGAATGTATTTGACTTTCATTTGATTCAATTAGCTTTGTTTGAATGTGTTTGACTTAAATTTGATTCAAAAAGCTTTGTATGAATGTGTTTGACTTTCATTTGATTCAATTAGCTTTGTAGAATGCATTTGTCTTTCATTTGATTAAATTAGCATTGTTGAATGCATTAGGATTTCATTTGATTCATAAGCTTTGAATGTGTTTGACTTTCATTTGATTCAATTAGCTTTGTAGAATGCATTTTACTTTCATTTAATTCAATCAGTTTTGTTGAATGCATTTGACTTTCATTTGATTCAAAAAGCTTTGTTTGAATGTGTTTGACTTTCATTTGATTCAATTAGCTTTGTAGAATGCATTTGACTTTCATTTGATTCAATTAGCTTTGTTGAATGCATTAGACTTTCATTTGATTTAAAAAGCTTTGTTTGAATGTGTTTAAATTTCATTTGATTCAATTAGTTTTGTTTGAATGTGTTTGACTTTCATTTAATTAAATTAGCTTCGTTGAATGCATTAGACTTTAACTTGCTTCAAAAAGATTTATTTGAATGTGTTTGGCTTTCATTGGATTAAATTAGTGTTGTTTGAATGTTTTGAACTTTCATTTGATTCAATTAGTTATGTAGAATGCATTTGACTTTCATTTGATTCATTTAGCTTTGTTGAATGCATTTGACATTCATTTTATTCAAAAAGCTTTGTTTGAGTGTGTTGACTTTCATTTGATTTAATTAGGTTTGTTTGAATGTGTTTGATAAATTGGATTCAAAAAGCTTTGATTGAATGTGTTTGACTTTCATTTGATATAATTAGCTTTCATTGAATGGGTTTGACTTTCATTTGATTTAATTAGCTTTGTTTGAATGTGTATGACTTAAATTTGATTAATAAAGCTTGTTTGAATGTGTTTGACTTTCATTTGATTCAATTAGCTTTTTTTGAATGTGTTTGACTTTCATATGATTCAATTAGCTTTGTTGAATGCATAAGACTTTCATTGGATTCAATTAGCTTTGTTTGAATGTGTTTGACTTTCCATTGATTCAATTAGATTTGTAGAATGCATTTGACATTCATTTTATTCAATAAGCTTTGTTTGAATGGGATTGACATTCATTCGAGTGAATTAGCTTTGTTTGAATGTGTTTGACTTAAATTTGATTCATAAAGCTTGTTTAAATGTGTTTGACTTTCATTTGATTCAATTAGCTTTGTAGAATGCATTTGACTTTCATTTGATTCAATTACCTTTGTTGAATGCATTAGACTTTAATTTTTTTCAAAAAGCTTTGTTTGAATGTGTTTGTCGTTCTTTTGATTCAATTAGCTTTGTTGAATGCATCTGACTTTCTGACCAAGATGGTCAAGGGTCAACTATCCATGGTCAAGATGAGGAGGTTCAACACGGTGCTATTGAGCAAGGTGCTAAGGGATTATTCTTGTCTAAATCATTCTTCAATCCTATGCACGGTTTTAGTCCAAAGAGTTTAACAAATGGTTACACTTCCCTTAGTGTAATTAATCTTGTTGAAGGTATCTAGTACATGAGCCGTTTTTCCAAGCTTGAAGCCACACATGATTTATGCATTTGGGAGTTACATTGGACTGATTTTGACAGCGTGATTCAAGGCTTGTGTTGGGCGTGAATTAAGGCATTAGTTGGCTGATTATTCTACCTCTTTACTTGGGGTTTACATGTACTTAATTAGAGAGTTGTTGCTAGAATAAAGGAGCTTGAATCAAGGGTTTAAATGGGAGGTTACAAGCGTGACTCAAGGGGGTTGTTTGCATGTTTTCTTGGACGTTGAAAATGCTGTTTGAAGACCTCATGATTGCTGAACGTTTTCTCCTTAATTTAAGCATAGTTTTAAGCTTAGTTGATTAGTTTTACTTTGTTGTTATGAGGGGTTAATTGGACAGTCATATGAGCCTTTTAATCACCTTATAATTAGCATTTTATCTTGTCTTTTAATTAGGCAAGTGATGGATGATCATTAAAAATTGTAGAAGGGAATCCTATGTTCCTTTATGTAACTTATACACTACTATAAATAGTGTACTATGCATGAATGAAAGGCATCCAGAAATTTGCTTAAACACTTGTGTTTTGTTGATTAAACGTGACTTAGCAATTAGTCATTTTTAAGGTCCAAGTTTGATAACTCAAATTTGAAGAGTGCTAGTTTTGGTAGAGTGTTCCCAAACCTAGGAACTTGCGTAGTGAACGAGTGGGTTGAGTGTTCCCCATTCCTAACTACACCAAGCAAAGGGTGAGTGTTCCCCTTTGTTATATCCGAGACTAGGGTTGAGTGTTCCCCTATTCTCCCCTTCACTAATCACGATTTCACTAAGACCCCTTAAAACGTACTTTTGTAACAAGGTTCTCATCTTGCTTACACATCATTTGGCGCGTCAGGTAGGGGGTGTTTTCCTAAACATTTCCTAAGGGGTCGTATACCTACACACCATGGGAGAGAATCAAGACTTGAGGACAGCCTTGGAAGCTCTTAATCGATCCATTGCTAGTCAAGAAAGGTTGGCCGAAACCAATGCCAATCTACAAGGGAACCTTGCTGCCTTGATGGCAAGGCTCATGAACGAGCAAGATAGGAGAGATCAAGATGAAGACCCTCCACCTAGGAGGGAAGATAGGAGTCTCAAAGTGGACGTCCCTTCTTTTGATGGGACACTTGATCCAGAGAAGTACTTGGAATGGGAGAAATCCTTGGAAAGGTACTTTGAATACAAGGACATTCATGAGGATGTTCAACGTTTTAAGATTGCCAAAGTCAAGTTGAAGGGCTATGGTGATAGTTGGCTACAAGGAGAGCAGAGGGGACGTACCCTTAGGGGGAAAGCTCCTATCTCTACTTGGGGCAAACTCAAGAAACGGATGAAAGACCGTTTCATCCCCCACAATTACAAGCAGAGTCAATATGTGAAGTGGAGTACCTTGCAACAAAATGGGGACTCTGTGGAGGATTACATAAAAGAGTTTGATAGACTTGCTATTGTGTGTGAAGTAACCGAAAATGAAGAGCTCAAAATGGGGCGTTTCATATCTGGTTTGGACCAAGAATTACAAGACAAACTTGAAGGTTATACTAACCTCACGTTTGCTGAAGCTTGCAAGTTGGTGATTAAGTTCGATGCTAAGAGGAAGAAGAAGAAGCCTACTACCATTCCTCAATTTGCACGAAAACCTTCTTTTCCTACGAAGGAAGGTTCTTCCTTTAACAAACCAAGTAATCCACCAAAAAAGGACACAAAGGACGTGAAGCTAGGTGACATTGTGTGTTACAAATGTGGAGGACGAGGTCATTACAAGAAGGATTGTCCTAATACTAGGGCGTTAACCATACAAGAGGTTAAGCTCATGGCCACTCAAAACATCAACTGGGATGAGTTTGAGGAGGGGGAAGAAGAAGTTGAAGATGATTGTGATGATTGCATTGCCGAGCCAGAGGAGAAGACTAGCCTCGTGATTAGGAGGGCCTTACAAGCACGTGTGGAAGAGGATGCTGCCCCCCAACGACAACACATTTTCATCACCCGTTGTAAAATTGGTGACGAGGTATGTGATTTGATTATTGATGGAGGAAGTGAGGCTAATACCGTGTCTAAGACCCTAGTATCTAAACTTGGTCTTACGACTACTAATCATCCACAACCTTACAAATTAAGTTGGTTAGATTCTAATGCTAGCACTGGGGTTAGGAAGCAATGCATGGTTTCTTTTTGTATTGGTTCGTATTGTGATTCTATATTATGTGATGTTGTGTCCATGGATGCTTGTCATATTCTACTTGGTAGGCCTTGGCAAACTGATAAAAGATCTATACATGATGGGTATCACAACACGTATACCATAGTCCATGAAGGGAGAAAGAAAAAACTACACCCTTTACCACCCCCACGGTTTTCACCATCACAAACACCCCAAAAAGAAGTATCCTTGTTGTCTCTTAAAGAGTTTGAAAGGGAGTTAGATGGTGAGGGAGAGTTGTTCATACTATACTCCAAAGAAACCCACGAAAATTTTGTTGCTCAAAATCCTAAGTTAGCCCAATTGATTAAGGATTTTGAGGACGTTTTTTCCGAATGAATTACCTAAAGAACTACCACCCATACGTGGAATTGAGCATCAAATCGATCTCATTCCCGGAGCACCTTTGCCAAATAAGCCAGCCTATAGGTGTAACCCTTTAGAAACTAAGGAATTACAACGTCAAATTGAAGAGCTAATGGGGATGGGTTATGTGCGTGAGTCCATGAGTCCATGTGCCGTTCCTGCTTTGTTGGTCCCTAAGAAAGATGGTACTTGGAGAATGTGTATTGATAGTAGAGCCGTTAATAACATTACTATCAAGTACAGGTTTCCAATTCCAAGGCTTGATGACATGCTTGATGAGTTAAGTGGTTCCAAGGTCTTCTCAAAGGTAGACTTGAGAAGTGGGTATCATCAAATTCGCATGAGAGAAGGGGATGAATGGAAAACCGCGTTCAAGACAAAGCATGGGTTGTATGAGTGGCTCGTCATGCCATTTGGCCTTACAAATGCCCCTAGCACGTTCATGAGATTAATGAATGAGGTGCTAAGGCCATTTCTTGGCAAGTTCGTGGTAGTATACTTGGATGACATTCTCATTTATTCACGTGATGAAGAATCTCATTTTGATCATCTTTTCCAAGTATTTTCTGTTTTGAGGCAAGAAAAATTGTATGGGAAACTAGAAAAATGTGATTTTTTATTGTATGAAGTCATGTTTCTTGGTTACATAGTTTCAGGTGATGGCGTGAAGGTGGATCCTAGCAAAATTGAAGCAATCCAATCATGGCCTAGTCCAAGGACACTCACGGAAGTTCGTTCATTTCATGGACTTGCCTCCTTCTATAGAAGATTCATCAAGAATTTTAGCACACTCATGTCTCCCATCACCGAGTGTACTAAGAAAGGCGTGTTTGAATGGACACCCCAAGCTCAAAGGGCATTTGAAGAAGTCAAGAAGAAGATGTGCAACACACCCATCTTAGCACTTCCGGATTTTTCCAAACCATTTGAGGTTGAATGTGACGCAAGTGGAAAGGGTATTGGTGCCGTATTGATTCAAGGTGGGCGTCCCATTGCTTACTTTAGTGAGAAGATGAGTCAAGGCAAGTTGAATTACTCCACCTATGATAAAGAGTTCTATGCTATGGTAAGAGCTCTAGATCATTGGTCACATTACTTGAGGCCACAACCTTTCATATTGCATTCCGATCATGAATCCTTGAGGTTCATACATGGCCAAAAGAAGCTGAATGCAAGACATGCAAAGTGGGTCGAATTCTTGCAAACATTTAACTTTTCCTCTAAATACAAGAGTGGGAAAGCTAATGTGGTTGCGGATGCCTTATCTCGAAGGCATAATTTGCTTGGAATGGTTGAAGCAAAGGTACTTGGGTTCGATTTGATCAAAGAATACTATCAAGAAGATGATGAACTCAAAAGGATAATTGATAACTGTGTCCATGGAGTCTATGATCTGTTTTCCTTACATAATGGTTTTCTTTTTAAAGGAAATAGATTATGTATTCCAAAATGTCCCATTAGAAGTTTGTTGATACATGAAGCTCATGGGGGAGGGCTAGCTGGTCACGTTGGTATTCACAAGACATTGGAGCTTCTCCAAGCTCACTTTTATTGGCCGAAAATGTTAGCCACGGTTCATCATGTGGTGAGTCGTTGTTCTACTTGTCAAAGAGCAAAGATGGTGTTTCATAAAGGTCTCTACAAGCCCTTACCAATTCCCGAGAGACCTTGGGAAGATGTTAGTATGGATTTTATTGTAGCTTTGCCAAGAACTCAAAGAGGCAAGGATTCGATAATGGTGGTGGTTGATCGGTTTTCAAAAATGGCTCATTTCATTCCTTGCCATAAAACTGAAGATGCAGTAAAAGTGGCTAAGTTATACTTCGAAGAAGTGGTTCGTTTTCATGGGGTGCCACGCACCATTGTGTCGGATCGTGACACTAAGTTCCTAAGTCATTTTTGGAAGTCTATATGGCGTTTGATGGGAACTAAGTTATTGTTTTCTACCTCACATCATCCACAAACCGATGGTCAAACGGAAGTGGTGAATAGGATACTTGGTTCGTTGCTTAGGGCTTTGGTAAGCAAAAGTACCAAAGATTGGGATAATAAGCTTGCTCATGCCGAGTTTGCTTATAATAGGACACCTAGTGCTACTACGAAGTACTCTCCTTTTGAAGTAGTATATGGCGTTAACCCTTATGTTCCCATTGATCTTATTGCTTTGCCAAAAGACAAGTTCGTTCATGGTGGGGCAAAGGAGCAAGCCGAGTTCATGATAAAAGTCCACAAAGAAGTTCGAAGAAACATTGAAAAGGCAAATGAAATCTACAAGAAACAAGCCAACAAACGAGTTAGAAATATGAAGTCTTTTGAAGTTGGGGACTTGGTGTGGATTTACATGAGGAAAGAACGTTTTCCTAGCAAAAGGAAGAACAAGCTTATGCCAAGAGCCGAGGGTCCGTTTGAGGTCGTGGAAAAGATCAATGACAATGCATACAAAATAGATTTGGGAGGCCAATATGGTGTCTCAAGTACATTCAACATTGGTGATCTTGCTCCTTACTTTGATGATGACGAATTGAGGGCAATTCCTTTTGAAGAAGGGGAAGATGACCAAGATGGTCAAGGGTCAACTATCCATGGTCAAGATGAGGAGGTTCAACACGGTGCTATTGAGCAAGGTGCTAAGGGATTATTCTTGTCTAAATCATTCTTCAATCCTATGCACGGTTTTAGTCCAAAGAGTTTAACAAATGGTTACACTTCCCTTAGTGTAATTAATCTTGTTGAAGGTATCTAGTACATGAGCCGTTTTTCCAAGCTTGAAGCCACGCATGATTTATGCATTTGGGAGTTACATTGGACTGATTTTGACAGCGTGATTCAAGGCTTGTGTTGGGCGTGAATTAAGGCATTAGTTGGCTGATTATTCTACCTCTTTACTTGGGGTTTACATGTACTTAATTAGAGAGTTGTTGCTAGAATAAAGGAGCTTGAATCAAGGGTTTAAATGGGAGGTTACAAGCGTGACTCAAGGGGGTTGTTTGCATGTTTTCTTGGACGTTGAAAATGCTGTTTGAAGACCTCATGATTGCTGAACGTTTTCTCCTTAATTTAAGCATAGTTTTAAGCTTAGTTGATTAGTTTTACTTTGTTGTTATGAGGGGTTAATTGGACAGTCATATGAGCCTTTTAATCACCTTATAATTAGCATTTTATCTTGTCTTTTAATTAGGCAAGTGATGGATGATCATTAAAAATTGTAGAAGGGAATCCTATGTTCCTTTATGTAACTTATACACTACTATAAATAGTGTACTATGCATGAATGAAAGGCATCCAGAAATTTGCTTAAACACTTGTGTTTTGTTGATTAAACGTGACTTAGCAATTAGTCATTTTTAAGGTCCAAGTTTGATAACTCAAATTTGAAGAGTGCTAGTTTTGGTAGAGTGTTCCCAAACCTAGGAACTTGCGTAGTGAACGAGTGGGTTGAGTGTTCCCCATTCCTAACTACACCAAGCAAAGGGTGAGTGTTCCCCTTTGTTATATCCGAGACTAGGGTTGAGTGTTCCCCTATTCTCCCCTTCACTAATCACGATTTCACTAAGACCCCTTAAAACGTACTTTTGTAACAAGGTTCTCATCTTGCTTACACATCACTTTCATTTGATTCAATTAGCTTTGTTGAACGCATTAAACTTTAATTTGATTATAAATGCTTTGTATGAATGTGTTTGACTTTAATTTGATTCAAAAAGCTTAGTTTGAATGTGTTTGACTTTTATTTGATTCAATTAGCTATGTTTGAATGTGTTTTACTTTCATTTGATTCAATTAACTTTGTTGAATGCATTTGACTATAATTTGATTCAAAAAGCTTTGTTTGAATGTATTAGACTTTCATCTGATTTAATTAGCTTTGTTTGAATGTGTTTGACTTTCATTTAATTCAATTAGCTTTGTAGAATGTATTTGACTTTCATTTGATTCAATTAGCTTTATTGAATGCATTATACTTTAATTTGATTCAAAATGCTTTGTTTGAATGTGTTTGACTTTAATTTGCTCAAAAAGCTTTGTTTGAATGTATTTGACTTTCATTTGATTCAATTAGCTTTGTTTGAATGTATTTGACTTTCATTTGATTCAATTAGCTTTGTTTGAATGTGTTTGACTTTCCTTTGATTCAATTAGCTTTGTTTGAATGTGTTTGACTTTTATTTTATTCAATTAGATTTGTTTGAATGTCCTTTACTTTCATTTGATTCAATTAGCTTTGTAGAATGAATTTGTCTTTCTTTTTATTCAATTAGCATTGTTGAATGCATTAGGCTTTCATTTGATTTAAAACCTTTGTTTGAATGTGTTTAACTTTCATTTGATTCAATTAGATTTGTTTGAATGTGTTTGACTTTCAAATTATTCAATTAGCTTTGTTAAATGCATTAGATTTTAACTTGTTTCAAAAAGATTTATTTTAATGTGTTTGGCTTTCATTATATTAAATTAGTGTTGTTTGAATGTGTTTAACTTTCATTAGATTCAATTAGCTTTATAGAATGCATTTGACTTTCATTTGATTTATATAGCTTCGTTGAATGCATTTGACATTCATTTTATTCAAAAAGCTTTGTTTGAGTGTGTTGACTTTCATTTGATTCAATTAGCTTTGTTTGAAAGTGTTTGACTTAAATTTGATTCAAAAAGCTGATGTGGATTCTAACCCCTTGTTTAGTCAAGATTTTAGAAAATCCACAATCTTGAAGTAACGATCCAATCTTGAAGGATTTCTTTAAGATTGAATAAAAACGAACCGATATTTCTCCTCACAAGATCACTCCTGAAACTTATGATTCGAATCCCCAAATTAATTAACCCACTCCTGGACGCTAATTATTTTGAGATTAAACTCTTAGCCTACTCCTAGACACTAAGTGTTTAATGTTCTAATCTTCAACCAACTCCTTGAATTGAAAACTAGCAAAAGAATTTGTAAGCAATTAAGCAAAACAAACAATAAACTTGTATTAAATTTTCTGGTTTTGATTGTGTTCTTCAAAGCCACGAAAATAAGCTTTTAAAAGCCTCAAAAGAGGTCTCCTAGTCCTCCTAGAAGTAGAAGATCTAACCTAGATAGGATTCTAATAATCCTACATAAGATAGAATTTCAATCCTATCAAAGATAAGATTGCTAGGTAGTTTATTCCTAATCAAACTCTAACTAACTAAAAACTTTCCTAATCACCTTATGAAGTTTATAGCAACTAAATGACAGAAAAATAAACTTATCCTAATTGCTTAAACCAAGAAAAACCCTTTCAAGTGAAAGGTAAAAACTTGCAAGCAAAACTCTAGAAAAAACTAAGTAAAGAAAATCTTTCTTTTTGTACTGCCGCCGAACTACCACCTCACGCGCCTCCATCCTCGACACGCGCCCCACCACCGTGTAGCTGGACTCAGGCCGGAGCTAGGAAGCCGGCGCGTGGCACCCAGATCGGCGCGTCGCCACCGCTGTTGTCGTCGGAACCCAACTGGTCCTTGACTTCTTCTTCAATGGCTGCGCATGTTAACCATTCTTGATTCTTTGCTCCAAGCTCGAACCCTATTGGCCTTAAAACCAATATGATTGGCTCTTCAAAAGAATCTCCCTCTTGATCCACATCATTCTCCCCCTCTTCAAAAGAATTTGTCCTCAAATTCGCATCATCCATGTAAGGAGAACAATTCCATGAAACCATCCAAATTCGACGAATACAAGCCAAAAGAACTATTACCTCAACGCTAGCAATTTTAAGCAATGTAACAACATCACCACGAGCAAGGCAATATTTTAGAAACAACCAATTCTCAATTTGGTCCTTGGTCTTCGAAGTTGACCATAAGAACACTTTAGGCTTCATGATATTTTTCTCATGTATGACTAACAATTTCTTCTCTTTATGCATGCCTAATGAATCCACCACTTCTAAAGAAACCATTAAATTATTATCTTGATTCACGAATGGCTCCTCAATAGTATCAAAAACCTTTTCCGACACCACCATTGGTAGATCATTATGAATAATCTGATCTTGAACAACGTCACACACAATTGGAACATCAATTGTTTCACTCACCTTTTCTTCGAGCTCTTTAGCACCTACATGTTCTTCTTCCTTATCCTTTTGACAATCTTCCTCCATCTCTTTAACTTTAACGCGGCATGGAGTAATAGTTAAAGGCATAAGTTTGAACCTCTTGTTTCCCACCTTGACCGAATATGTGTTGGCCACACCATCATGTTTAACATGTCGATCAAATTGCCATGGTCTCCCTAAAAGAAGGTGACAAGCACTCATAGGAATAATATCACACCATAACTCTTCCTTGTAATTGCGAATGGAGAAATTCACCAAAGCCTGTTGTTCTACATGAAAACTCATAGAATTATCTAGCCAACCCAACTTATATGGTTTTTCATGATCTCTTGTAGGAAGTTGGAGTTTAGTAACCATCTCTGTAGACGCTACATTGGTACACGAACCACTATCAATGATCACCCTACAAGTTCTATCAACAACTTTGCATCGAGTATGAAACAAACTATCTTGTTGACCTTGAAAAAATAATTTCTTCATGTAAATTCAGTCGCTCCATAAGCATATGTTTGTTACCAAAGCCAAAATCTACGTTATCATCTTCATGTTTTTTCTTCTTTTTATGACCTTGAAGTAACTTTGCAAATTCATCCATAGATTTGCTCAAAGCTTCCTCCATAATTATAAGACAAAAACAGACTTAAAAGACCCCAAAACACACAGGAATAACCCTCAAAAATCGCAACACAACTTGGAAGAAAATCGCACACAAAGAGCAGTAAGTATTAAATCGGACCAAAACTGACACAGTTGCGGAAAACAGTCCAGTTTAATAGCACACGAACTCGAAAAATTCCGAAATTTCACAGGCAGAAAGTAGACAAAATTTCACCCAAAATCAAAAAAAGAATCACCTGAAAAGACTTTGTAACGAAGGAGAACGAGCCTTCTGAAGTTGACAGAAAAACTGGTTATCCGAGAACAAGTGCGATTTGATGAACGAAGTGTTGAACGATCAAAAACCCCTGAAATCTGATACCAATTTGATGTGGTATCACACAAGCTCTGATACCAATTTGATTGTGGTATCACACAAGCTCTGATACCAATTTGATGTGGATTCTAACCCCTTGTTTAGTCAAGATTTTAGAAAATCCACAATCTTGAAGTAACGATCCAATCTTGAAGGATTTCTTTAAGATTGAATAAAAACGAACCGATATTTCTCCTCACAAGATCACTCCTGAAACTTATGATTCGAATCCCCAAATTAATTAACCCACTCCTGGACGCTAATTATTTTGAGATTAAACTCTTAGCCTACTCCTAGACACTAAGTGTTTAATGTTCTAATCTTCAACCAACTCCTTGAATTGAAAACTAGCAAAAGAATTTGTAAGCAATTAAGCAAAACAAACAATAAACTTGTATTAAATTTTCTGGTTTTGATTGTGTTCTTCAAAGCCACGAAAATAAGCTTTTAAAAGCCTCAAAAGAGGTCTCCTAGTCCTCCTAGAAGTAGAAGATCTAACCTAGATAGGATTCTAATAATCCTACATAAGATAGAATTTCAATCCTATCAAAGATAAGATTGCTAGGTAGTTTATTCCTAATCAAACTCTAACTAACTAAAAACTTTCCTAATCACCTTATGAAGTTTATAGCAACTAAATGACAGAAAAATAAACTTATCCTAATTGCTTAAACCAAGAAAAACCCTTTCAAGTGAAAGGTAAAAACTTGCAAGCAAAACTCTAGAAAAAACTAAGTAAAGAAAATCTTTCTTTTTGTACTGCCGCCGAACTACCACCTCACGCGCCGCCATCATCGACACGCGCCCCACCGCCGTGTAGCTGGACTCAGGCCGGAGCTAGGAAGCCGGCGCGTGGCACCCAGATCGGCGCGTCGCCACCGCTGTTGTCGTCGGAACCCAACTGTCCTTGACTTCTTCTTCAATGGCTGCGCATGTTAACCATTCTTGATTCTTTGCTCAAAGCTCGAACCCTATTGGCCTTAAAACCAATATGATTGGCTCTTCAAAAGAATCTCCCTCTTGATCCACATCAAAAGCTTTGTATGAATGTGTTTTGACTTTCATTTGATTCAATTAGCTTTGTAAAATGCATTTGTCTTTCATTTGATTAAATTAGCATTGTTGAATGCATTAGGATTTCATTTGATTCATAAGCTTTGAATGTGTTTGACTTTCATTTGATTCAATTAGCTTTGTAGAATGCATTTTACTTTCATTTAACTCAATTAGTTTTGTTGAATGCATTTGACTTTCATTTGATTCAAAAAGCTTTGTTTGAATGTGTTTTGACTTTCATTTGATTCAATTAGCTTTGTAGAATGCATTTGTCTTTCATTTGATTCAATAAGCTTTGTTGAATGCATTTGACTATATTTTGATTCAAAAAAGCTTTGTTTGAATGTATTTGACTTTCATTTTGATTCAATTAGCTTTGTTTGATTGTGTTTTGACTTTTATTTAATTCAATTAGCTTTGTAGAATGTATATGACTTTCATTTGATTCAATTAGCTTTATTGAATGCATTATACTTTAATTTGATTCAAAAAGCTTTGTTTGAATATGATTAACTTTTATTTGATTCAATTAGCTTTGACATTCATTTAATTCAATTAGCTTTGTAGAATGCATTTGACTTTCATTTGATTCAATTAGCTTTGTTTAATGCATTAGACTTTCATCTTTGATTCAAAAAGCTTTGTTTGAATGTGTTTAACTTTCATTTGATTCAATTAGCTTTGTTAGAATGTGTTTGACTTTTATTTTATTCAATTAGCTTTTGTTGAATGCATTAGACTTTAACTTGATATAAAAGGATATATTTGAATGTGTTTGGCTTTCGTTGAATTAAATTAGTGTTGTTTGAATGTGTTTAACTTTCATTTGATACAATTAACTTCGTTGAATGCATTTGACATTCATTTTATTCAAAAAGCTTTGTTTGAGTGTATTGACTTTCATTTGATTTAATTAGCTTTTGTTTGAATGTGTTTGACTTAAATTTGATTCAAAAAGCTATGTTTGAATGTGTTTGATTTTCATTTGATTCAATTAGCTTTGTAGAATGCATTTGACTTTCATTTGATTCAATTATATGTCTTGAATGCATTAGACTTTGATTTGATTCAAAATGCTTTGTTTGAATGTGTTTGACTTTAATTTTGATTCAAAAAGCTTTGTTTGAATGTATTTGACTTTCATTTGATTCAATTTAGCTTTGTTTGAATGTGTTTGACTTTCATTTTATTCAATTATCTTTGTTGAATGCATTAGACTTTGATTTGATTTAAAAAGCTTTGTTTGAATTTATTTGACTTTCATTTGATTCAATTAGCTTTGTTTGATTGTGTTTGACTTTCATTTGATTCAATTAGCTTTTGTTTGAATGTGTTTTGACTTTTATTTTACTCAATTAGATTTTGTTTGAATGTCCTTTACTTTCATTTGATTCAATTAGCTTTGTAGTATGAATTTGTCTTTCTTTTGATTCAATTAGCATTGTTAAATGCATTAGGCTTTCATTTGATTTAAAACCTTTGTTTGAATGTGTTTTAACTTTTATTTGATTCAATTAGCTTTGTTTGAATGTGTTTGACTTTCAAATGATTCAATTAGCTTTGTTGAACGCATTAAACTTTAATTTGATTATAAATGCTTTGTTTGAATGTGTTTTGACTTTAATTTGATTCAAAAAGATTAGTTTGAATGTGTTTGACTTTCATTTGATTCTATTAGCTATGTTTGAATGTGTTTGACTTTCATTTGATTCAATTAGCTTTTTTGAATGTGTTTGACTTTCATTTGATTCAATTAGCTTTGTTGAATGCAATTGACTATAGTTTGATTCAAAAAGATTTGTTTGAATGTATTTGACTTTCATTTGATTCAATTAGCTTTGTAGAATGTATTTGACTTTCATTTGATTCAATTAGCTTTATTGAATGCATTATACTTTAATTTGATTCAAAAGCTTTGTTTGAATATGATTGACTTTTATTTGATTCAATTAGCTTTGACTTTCATTTAATTCAATTAGCTTTGTAGAATGTATTTGACTTTCATTTGATTCAATTAGCTTTATTGAATGCATTATACTTTAATTTGATTCAAAAAGCTTTGTTTGAATATGATTGACTTTTATTTGATTCAATTAGCTTTGACATTCATTTAATTCAATTAGCTTTGTAGAATGCATTTGACTTTCATTTGATTCAATTAGCTTTGTTTAATGCATTAGACTTTCATTTTATTCAAAAAGCTTTGTTTGAATGTGTTTAACTTTCATTTGATTCAATTAGCTTTGTTTGAATGTGTTTTGACTTTTATTTTATTCAATTAGCTTTGTTGAATGCATTAGACTTTAACTTGATACAAAAGGATATATTTGAATGTGTTTGGCTTTCGTTGAATTAAATTAGTGTTGTTTGAATGTGTATAACTTTCATTTGATTCAATTAGCTTTGTTGAATGCATTTGACATTCATTTTATTCAAAAAGCTTTGTTTGAGTGTATTGACTTTCATTTGATTTAATTAGCTTTGTTTGAATGTGTTTGACTTAAATTTGATTCAAAAAGCTATGTTTGAATGTGTTTGATTTTCATTTGATTCAATTAGCTTTGTAGAATGCATTTGACTTTCATTTGATTCAATTATCTGTGTTGAATGCATTACACTTTGATTTGATTCAAAATGCTTTGTTTGAATGTGTTTGACTTTAATTTGATTCAAAAAGCTTTGTTTGAATGTATTTGACTTTCATTTGATTCAATTAGCTTTGTTTGAATGATTTTGACTTTCATTTGATTCAATTAGCTTTGTTTGAATGTGTTTGACTTTCCTTTGATTCCATTAGCTTTGTTGAATGCAATTGACTATAATTTTGATTCAAAAAGATTTGTTTGAATGTATTTGACTTTCATTTGATTCAATTAGCTTTGTTTGAATGTGTTTGACTTTCATTTAATTCAATTAGCTTTGTAGAATGTATTTGACTTTCATTTGATTCAATTAGCTTTATTGAATGCATTATACTTTAATTTGATTCAAAAAGCTTTGTCTGAATATGATTGACTTTTATTTGATTCAATTAGCTTTGACATTCATTTAATTCAATAAGCTTTGTAGAATGCATTTGACTTTCATTTGATTCAATTAGCTTTGTTTAATGCATTAGACTTTCATTTGATTCAAAAAGCTTTGTTTGAATATGATTGACTTTTATTTGATTCAATTAGCTTTGACATTCATTTAATTCAATAAGCTTTGTACAATGAATTTGACTTTCATTTTATTCAATTATCTTTTGTTTAATGCATTAGACTTTCATTTGATTCAAAAAGCTTTGTTTGAATGTGTTTAACTTTCATTTGATTCAATTAGCTTTGTTAGAATGTGTTTGACTTTTATTTTATTCAATTAGCTTTGTTGAATGCATTAGATTTTAACTTGATATAAAAGGATATATTTGAATGTGTTTGGCTTTCGTTGAATTAAATTAGTGTTGTTTGAATGTGTTTAACTTTCATTTGAAACAATTAGCTTCGTTGAATGCATTTGACATTCATTTTATTCAAAAAGCTTTGTTTGAGTGTATTGACTTTCATTTGATTTAATTAGCTTTGTTTGAATGTGTTTGACCTAAATTTGATTCAAAAAGCAATGTTTGAATGTGTTTGATTTTCATTTGATTCAATTAGCTTTGTAGAATGCATTTGACTTTCATTTGATTCAATTATATGTGTTGAATGCATTAGACTTTGATTTGATTCAAAATGCTTTGTTTGAATGTGTTTGACTTTAATTTGATTCAAAAGCTTTGTTTGAATGTATTTGACTTTCATTTGATTCAATTAGCTTTGTTGAATGTGTTTGACTTAAATTTGATTCAAAAAGCTTTGTTTGAATGTGTTTGACTTTCATTTAATTCAATTAGCTTTGTAGAATGTATTGACTTTCATTTGATTCAATTAGCATTGAATGCATTATACTTTAATTTGATTCAAAATGCTTTGTTTGAATGTGTTTGACTTTAATTTGCTCAAAAAGCTTTGTTTGAATGTATTTGACTTTCATTTGATTCAATTAGCTTTGTTTGAATGTATTTGACTTTCATTTGATTCAATTAGCTTTGTTTGAATGTGTTTGACTTTCCTTTGATTCAATTAGCTTTGTTTGTGTTTGACTTTTATTTTATTCAATTAGATTTGTTTGAATGTCCTTTACTTTCATTTGATTCAATTAGCTTTGTAGAATGAATTTGTCTTTCTTTTTATTCAATTAGCATTGTTGAATGCATTAGGCTTTCATTTGATTTAAAACCTTTGTTTGAATGTGTTTAACTTTCATTTGATTCAATTAGATTTGTTTGAATGTGTTTGACTTTCAAATTATTCAATTAGCTTTGTTAAATGCATTAGATTTTAACTGTTTCAAAAAGATTTATTTTAATGTGTTTGGCTTTCATTATATTAAATTAGTGTTGTTTGAATGTGTTTAACTTTCATTAGATTCAATTAGCTTTATAGAATGCATTTGACTTTCATTTGATTTATATAGCTTCGTTGAATGCATTTGACATTCATTTTATTCAAAAAGCTTTGTTTGAGTGTGTTGACTTTCATTTGATTCAATTAGCTTTGTTTGAAAGTGTTTGACTTAAATTTGATTCAAAAAGCTTTGTATGAATGTGTTTGACTTTCATTTGATTCAATTAGCTTTGTAAAATGCATTTGTCTTTCATTTGATTAAATTAGCATTGTTGAATGCATTAGGATTTCATTTGATTCATAAGCTTTGAATGTGTTTGACTTTCATTTGATTCAATTAGCTTTGTAGAATGCATTTTACTTTCATTTAACTCAATTAGTTTTGTTGAATGCATTTGACTTTCATTTGATTCAAAAAGCTTTGTTTGAATGTGTTTGACTTTCATTTGATTCAATTAGCTTTGTAGAATGCATTTGTCTTCATTTGATTCAATTAGCTTTGTTGAATGCATTAGACTTTCATTTGATTTAAAAAGCTTTTGTTTGAATGTGTTTAAATTTCATTTGATTCAATTAGTTTTGTTTGAATGTGTTTGACTTTCATTTAATTAAATTAGCTTCGTTGAATGCATTAGACTTTAACTTGCTTCAAAAAGATTTATTTGAATGTGTTTGGCTTTCATTGGATTAAATTAGTGTTGTTTGAATGTTTTAACTTTCATTTGATTCAATTAGTTTTGTAGAATGCATTTGACTTTCATTTGATTCATTAGCTTTGTTGAATGCATTTGACATTCATTTTATTCAAAAAGCTTTGTTTGAGTGTGTTGACTTTCATTTGATTTAATTAGGTTTGTTTGAATGTGTTTGACATAAATTGGATTCAAAAAGCTTTGATTGAATGTGTTTGACTTTCATTTGATATAATTAGCTTTCATTGAATGGGTTTGACTTTCATTTGATTTAATTAGCTTTGTTTGAATGTGTATGACTTAAATTTGATTAATAAAGCTTGTTTGAATGTGTTTGACTTTCATTTGATTCAATTAGCTTTTTTTGATTGTGTTTGACTTTTATGATTCAATTAGCTTTGTTGAATGCATAAGACTTTCATTGGATTCAATTAGCTTTGTTTGAATGTGTTTGACTTTCCATTGATTCAATTAGATTTGTAGAATGTATTTGACATTTATTTTATTCAATAAGCTTTGTTTGAATGGGATTGACATTCATTCGAGTGAATTAGCTTTGTTTGAATGTGTTTGACTTAAATTTGATTCATAAAGCTTGTTTAAATGTGTTTGACTTTCATTTGATTCAATTAGCTTTGTAGAATGCATTTGACTTTCATTTGATTCAATTACCTTTGTTGAATGCATTAGACTTTATTTTTTTCAAAAAGCTTTGTTTGAATGTGTTAGTCGTTCTTTTGATTCAATTAGCTTTGTTGAATGCATCTGACTTTCATTTGATTCAATTAGCTTTGTTGAACGCATTAAACTTTAATTTGATTATAAATGCTTTGTATGAATGTGTTTGACTTTAATTTGATTCAAAAAGCTTAGTTTGAATGTGTTTGACTTTCATTTGATTCAATTAGCTATGTTTGAATGTGTTTGACTTTCATTTGATTCAATTAACTTTGTTGAATGCATTTGACTATAATTTGATTCAAAAAGCTTTGTTTGAATGTATTAGACTTTCATCTGATTTAATTAGCTTTGTTTGAATGTGTTTGACTTTCATTTAATTCAATTAG